>NC_034409.1:7724733-7840142 GCF_002078875.1 Numida meleagris
CCTTCCTTCCTCCCTCCCTTCCTCCCTTCCTCCCTTCCTACCTTCCTACCTTCCTTTTTTCTTTCAGAAGGGTGAATCTTAGAGATGAGTCCCTAATAATAAAATCTCAAGCTGATCAACACTTATTTTGCTACTTTTATGTTTCTAAGATAGGTCATTAGTGATGCCACCAGTGTTGGAATACATGAGGATGGCACAAGTTGATGTCACAGGTTTTCATGTGACACTGCATGGAAACTAAATATAGGTTTTTCAAAAGAACACCAAAAGTGTAGACATATATGATGGGATTTTCAAAAAGCTGCTAAAATGTTATGAAACTGTCAAAAAAGTGTCAAAATCTTTTTCTGTCCACTGAATAGGACTCAATTTGGCTTATTTGGAACTTTTTATTCAAATTAAATGCTCACAGGTGCTCCTGAAAATCTCACTCAGGAGATGAGGTTTAAAATGTTGCTTGAGCAGTCAAGTCATGTCCCTCTTGGCCATTAGTGCCTGTGCAGCCCAGTGGTGTGACAGTCTGAACCAATATTACCCTCTTTTGTGTATGGCTTCCTGATTACTTTGAGTGTCAGGAGCTTTTCCCCAGTGCCTACCTTAAGCTTTTCCTTCATTAACTTCAAGCCATTACTCGCCATTCTAACTTCTCCTGAGACTGAGTAATTCTTTTCTTTCCTTTTGTTGCCTTGAAATTATTTGTAGTCTGTGATCACGTCTCCTTGGGTTTGCACTTGTCTAGACTAAATATATTTAGCTATTTTACCGTCACTCTGCATGTCTTACTGTGTCATTTGTTTTCTATCCTTGTTTTCTCAGGGTTTTCAGTACCTTTCCTAAGCAGAGAATACTGGTTCAGCATGGTCACACTAGAAGTATGTTAAGTGATATTATTAGATGTCCAGTTTTCCATGCTATTTCTTATGCATACTACTGCTGGTAGTACCACCCTGAGTCTCCTATCTTTCTTCTGGGCAGAAAGTTGAACTAATTCAGTACAATTTGCTGTAAGGGCCAACTCAAGCAATCACTTCTCACATCATAGTAACTGTGAGATTTCCAGTCGAGTAGATCAGAATCTTTTTCTGAGATAATTTTCTTTTGTTCAAAAATACAATTTTATTTAACCTGAATCTTTTCAAAATTGTGTGACAATTAAAACAATATTTTTAAAGTTATTGATGAATGCTGACCAGTATTTTCTGCTCAGTGATGTATTTGTTTTATCTTCTACAAAATGGAGAGAGAATAAAATGTTCTATATTAAAGCATAACATCTGTTGGAAAGTAAAAAAAAAAAAAAAAAAGAGAGACTAATTGCTTCAGTTTTTAATTTAAGGCCTACCTCCACCAAATAACTCAGTGACTCATGCATGCTCATGGTCTACTGGTTTTTTTTGTTAGGGCTGTAGTTCCACATACTGATGTACTAGTATGAATGCTTCTCTGTGCTGGGGAAGATCACAGAACAGATCCTCCGGGAAGCTATGCTAAAGCACATGGAAGACACAGGAGTGATACAAGACAACCACCATGGCTCCAGCAAGGGTAGGTCTCACTTGACCAACCTAGTGGCCTTCTATGATGGCATAACTGCATTAATGGACAGGAGAAGAGCCGCCAGTATCATCTTTCTCGACTTCAGTAAGTTCTTTAACACAGTACCCCATATTACTTTTCTCTCTAAATTGTAAATATATGGATTTGATGGGTGGACTCTTTGATAGATGAGTGAGTAACTGGTTGTACGATTGTATCCAGAGAGAAATCGTCAACACATCAGTGTCTGGATGGAGATCATTGATGAGTGGTGTCCCTCAGGGGTCAGTACTAGAACTGATATTCTTTAATATCTTCATCAGTTACACTGACAATGCGATTGGGTGCACCCTCATCAAGTTTGCAGATGACACTAAACTGTGTGGTGTGATCAATGTGCCCAAGGGACAGGGTGCCATCCAGAGGGACCTAGACGGGCTTGAGCAGTGGGCCCATGAGAAATTCATGAGGTTCAACAAATCCAAGTGCAAGGTCTTGCACCTGGATCAAGGCAACATCCGCTCTCAGTACAATCTGGGAGGTGTAAGGATGGAGAACAGACCTGCTGAAAAGGACTTGGGGGTATTGGTAGATGGGAAGCTGGACATGAGCCAATAATGTGCCCTCACAGACCAGAAAGCCAACTGTATCCTGGGCTGCATCAAAAGAAGTATAGCTAGCAGGTCGAGGGAGGTCATCGTGCCCCTCTACTCTGTGCTGGTGAGTCCTCACCTGGAGTACTGCGTCCAGGTATGGAGTTCTCAGTACAGGAGAGATGTGGACCTGTTGGAGTGCATCCAGAGAAGGGCCACAAAAATAATTCAACTGATGGAACAGCTCTCCTATGAGGACAGGCTGAAATTGCTGGGGCTGTTCAGCCTCGAGAAGGCTCTGAGGTGACCTGATAGCAACCTTTCAGTATCTAAAGGGGGGCTATTAGAAAGAAGAGGACAGACTCTTTAGCAGGGTCTACTGTAATAGGACAAGGAGAAATGATTTCAAACTAAAAGAGCGGAGATTTAGATGAGATATAAGGAAAAAGTCTCTTACAGTGAGGGCCGCCTACCTGTGCAACCTGGTCTAGGGAGGCTGCTTTGGCAGGAGGGTTGGACTAGATGATCTTGATCTCTAGAGGTCCCTTCCAGCCCCTGCAATTCTGTGATTCTGTGTGATGAGGCACTGGCACAGGTTGTCCACTGATGTGGTGGACGCCCCGTCCCTGGAAACATTTAGAGTCAGGCTGGACAGGGCTCTGAGCAACCTGATCTAGCTGCAGGTGTCCCTGTTCATTGCAGAAGGGTTGGACTAGATGACATTTAATGGTCCCTTCTGACTCAAACAATTCTATGATTTGATGATTCTAATAATTAATATATGTGCTATGCCTCCGTCACAATGAGATTGACAGTACTGATCCCTTACACCTCCAGCTGTACATTTACAGTTCAAAATGAGAACATCTTTCTTAGAAATAAACTAAAGTTTGGTAATATGCTTAGTTGGACATTAACATTGAAACAGTTTGTTTGTGAGGGATTCAGGTGACAAAGGAAGTGAGAGAAGCTTTTAGTGAATGATGACAGAATTCTTTGAAGTGATGCACATGATTTATGGAAACATATATCCAAAGACTTACTCTGTAGTCACTGGATGTCACATAAAATATGGGGAGAAAGGCCAGCCAAATGATGCACGTTGTGTACATTGTGAAACCGATAAACTTGGCCTCGTTGAAGTTCTCTGGGCATTTCCTTGTTTTGAAAGCATATACAGTACATAAGACTACGAGGATTACATCATATGTTAAGGAGATTAACATACTGGAATCTTTAACATTGCATTTCAATATGACAGTCTCTCTCTTCTCAGGAAGAGTGTACCTTCTGGTGCCAGGGGCCTCCAAGATGAGCCACACGGACACCATCACAATCTGTACCAAAATGAGACTCAGGCATATGAAGACCTGAGAGCTGGGGCTGATGAACTTAGGCCTTTGAGCACCGTTCTTTACGCCATCAAATATTCTAGCTATGCAGTTTGTTTTTGTCAGGAGGGCAGAATAGCAGACAGCAAAGGAACTTCCTAGCCCCAAACGACGCAGGGTGCAGATAGCTGGAGAAGGCTTGGCTATGAAGAAGAATGTCATGCTGTAAGACAGGAAGACCCCAAAGAGCAGTATGTAGCATAGTTCACGGCCAGAGGCTTTGACTAGGGGAGTATTGTTGTGCTTGATAAACACTGCAATGACCAAAAAAGTACAAATAAAGCCCAGGCATGCAATGGTAACAGGACCTATTGCCCAAGCATCTTCCCACTTGATGTAATCTTCTGGTAGGTCATAGCAGCCAGTCAGGTCAGCTGTGGGCCATTTTCCTGGCCCGCAGTCTGCACAAGTAAATTCATCAGCCAGGTACTCATATGTTTCACAGGGAATACAAATCCAACAGCAGACGTCTCCTGGTTGCATATTCTTCATCTCGTTAGGAGCACAGGGGTCACTGCACTGGGAGACAGGGACAGAGCTCTTCGACCAGTGGATGGAGTCTACCTCAAGAGACAGGGTTTCTGCCCAGTGACCAACCTTCACGTAGGAGTATCTGTCTCCAGTGTACTGGAAATTAAACACGTTGTATCGGCCTATTCCATCTCCGTAGGCATCAAACTTGACAGTGCTGTCTGCAGCGTTGGGAGGATTGAATGGAGCTGTGAAAAAAACAGAGGATATTATTATCAGAACAGAAGATGACCTTTTTAACCCTTTGGGAAGCACAGCCTCCTGACAGCTTACAGAGTCCAACTCAAGTGCCAACAGGTAAGTCAAGGTGTCTGTATCTAGCTTAGATATTTTTGCCTTGTTCAGATGTGAAAGACAAAAAGGGCTAAAATAATTGAACTTTATTTAACTTTACTGAATGAGAAATATTAGTAAATGTGGAGAGTTGTGTTACTAATATCCTTATCTTTTTACCCTGGATACTAATGAATTCTTTCATGTTTTCTCACAATGTGCATAATAGCGAATTTTCACATTTTTTCTTGAAAGAAAGAGGTCTACTACTTAGAGTTTTTTTGATGAAATTCAACTATTGCAAAATCAGAAAAATTTAATTGTCAGATCCATACACATCAGTGTTTAGTCCTACAGTCTGGAATGAAGGTCAACAGAGGATCCATTTTTATGATGATGAAGTAAGTCTGAGGTTCTCAACAATTTCTTAATATCTTCCTGTGTTTTAGGAATTTACAAAACTGTTTTGTTTCAGTTTTCCCATTTTTGGTCATTTTTTTAAAAATCTGGTCTGATCTTCCTAGAATGTGTTGCTTTGGTCTTGTATCTTGTTTGGGGAATGGATGAAAAAACCACAAGCTGGATCTGTGACCTTCTGTGGGAAATCAACATTGTAACACTTCCAAATGGTAAGCTCCAGAGAGTTTTTGTTTTTCCTCTACTCGAGCTTCATGCAGGGAATGAAGAATTATTAAAAATGTGGGAGGAAATTGCATTTACCATGTGATTTATTGGTCGTTTGCTATAGCATCAAAGTTGAATGGCTTTACAGGAGGAAAGAAAAAGGTTTTTTTTTTTTTTTTTGCTATTGATGAGCAATAAAGGTGATTTCATTCCCAGTGTCTTTGGTTACAGAAGTGGTTCCATTGTCATTGCTGGAATAAATCTTTTCCCCTGCATCTGTGCCCATGCTGTGCTTGAGCACCAGCAATATTGTGTAAGGATGTAATATATTCCTCCACTTCAGCTTCCAGATACTCTGGATTTGTTGCAGTAGATTTATTTAGCTTCTATAAAGCACTGAGGGCAAATTCTCTCACCTCTTTTTTCCCTGCAGATCACTTTGCAGCACTTCCACTAAGGTCAGCAAAAGGGACAGTCATTTTGGCACAGAAGCCCTGGTTGGAGAGTTGATGCACAACCTGGACCTCTGCAGGAACTAGACCTGAAAGCACGTTTCTTCCTCAACCTTTTTCTTACCTTAGGGCAAAGTAGGAAGATAATTTACTTCTACATACAGTTTCTCCTGGTTTTAAGCCAAGACTCTCTGTTCATATCCCTGCCCTCTGCTGTATTTTCCCCCTCACCTGCATCAATTATGGTAGTAGACAGTCTTGGTTTGCAGGATTACAAGTTAAATCTGTGTAGACAAGGAATGAACATTTTTTCTCCTTTTTTTCTTCACACTTGGCATCTAGTTGCACTATAGTCTCATCCAACAAGACCTCTGAGTGCACAAAAATTAAGGGTAACGTAACTCCTCCAAATGGCCAGTCCTCCTGGAAATAGCATGCTCTAAATTAAACAAGTAGCTAGATTAAAAATATAGGTCAACAAGAATACTAAGCAGCTCCCTTTCACTCCTCCTCCTCATGCATAGGCATGCAAGCTCTCTCAGCCAGAAACAGCATTAAAATGAAATCATAATGCAGCACTTAACAGTTCTTCAGTAATGTGTTGTCATCACCAGTGTCTTATTTCATTATTCATAACACTTACATAGATTGTAGAAGTTGTTAACACAGCAGCCCAGTTTTAAGAGCCAATTTATTCACTTCAGTGTTATACAGGCCGAATCCTGAGGTGTGATGAGAACTTGTGACATCTACTGGGACCAGTGGTAAACAAGATAAACTGCAAACTGGTTGCAAGGCTTAATCTTCTGTCGTGTGCATAGCTTCAAGTGCATAAGTACCCCAGTGGAAATGAAATGAGAGTCAGAAATATCACCATTTTCCAGGAAAGAATTCCCTCTATGAAACATGAATAGCAACTTCATAGTTCTAATAGAGTATTTATCATTTATATAGAACAAAGTATTTGCCTTGGACTTTGCATCAAGGTCCAGAAGGCAAAGAAGGTAATCTCACATATAGTTAGCTTGAAACTCATGTGTATATTACCTTCCATGAGGCTGTTCCCACACTACAAATATGACAAAAAAGGTTTTTGTCAATTTGTTTTAAATCAACCACAGCTTGTAGTTGGAAGCGTTCATTTTTAATGGTTGCAGATGGAGGAAAATAAAGGGCACCCTTTCAAATGGAGAGGATGAAGTCATTTAGACAAACAACGATATATTAAATTATACTACAGTGAGCCAAAGCATACAAATGAGCCCACTGGGTGGCAGCAATTAATATAAATACTGATCACATACAAAATCGCTAATGCATTTTAACACATATTTATCAATATGTTTTAGGCTCTGTAGCACCACTCCCAAAAGTCATGTTTTCAGAAAATAACAATAATAATAAATATAAGATGCTTATAGGCAAGAACACAGAATCATAAGAAAATAAGACACTGTTTTCTAGAGTAAAAAGAATACTTTTTGCCTACTGGCAGGTGATTTTCCCAGAGGTGAAATGTCAAACCCATGTCAAAAGACTCTGAGAATTTTGTAACAGTTAAATTTCAGTTTTGTGAGTACACATATTCAGATTGAATATTAGGAAGAATTTCTTTTCAGAAAGAGTGGTGAAGCATTGGCATAGGCTGCCCAGGGAAGTGGTGGAGTCACCATCTCTGGAGATGTTTAAGGAAAGCATAGATGTAGGACTTAGGGACATGATTTTGTGGGCAATAGTAGGTGGATGGTTGGACTAGATGATCTTAGAGGTCTTTTCCAACCTTTATAATTCTACGATTCTCTGATTATCTGATTCTCTGATATAATCTTTAAACCAGATATTTCTGGCAGGTTTTTTTCAGAGTTGTGGCTATGCTGTTTTGGATTCTTCCCTTAGGAGATGAGAGACAAGTCCCTCTAGGTCTATCCATGCTATGTGAATGGCTATGTGAATGACAATGTATACTCCTCCTCTGAGCTGTGTCTTTGAGTCTTTTCCTCTCCTTGCACTTCATGAATTGTCCTTAAGCAAAACAGTTATCCAAGAGAAATTCCATTAAAGAAGTTATCAAGGAAAAGATAGGGTAATTAAAAATTACTTAAAGATTATCCAACAATGATTTTCACTCCAGCTTGCAGCAGTGTAGCAAGGAAGACACGAGAGCAGTGCCATTCTAGAAGTGGAAGACAAAAGCCTCTTGGTTCAAATAACAAAAGAAAGATTGTGCAGCTTTATGACTATTTTAGTACCAGGAATATATAAGAAGATAGCATAGTTTTCATGTAGTGGGTTATGTAATTTTGTTTCTGTCTTCCTACAGTGGGACCATCTTTTCTAACAATCATATAAATCACTAGTATAAAACTATTATGTTTTTGCTTATGTGCAGTTAGAAACAGGGGAGTTGCTTTATCATTTTTTGTATCAGTGCTACTGTTATGGTTTTGTGATTTTTTGTTGTCGGTATTCCACATCATTACATCATGTAAGGTACGGGCAGTTAAAGAGTTAATTCCCTGGCTACTGCAAACTACCTTTTTTGCTGTGGCCCTCTGAGGGGGAGGGGAGGAGGTGCACTCCCCAGGGGTCTTTGCCTTAGAGGGGGTGGTGAAGCCGCGTGGGAGACGCGGGGTCTGTTCTTTCCAACCCGGCGGAGAAAGCACGTGGCCATCCTGCAGTTTACTGTGTAAGATTTTCAGCCTGTAAACCCTCTATCATAATTCTACTAGCCTCATTTTGATATATTTAGTAAAATTAGTTGTTCCTCCTCAGATCGGTGCCGCTGTTTTTGTGTTAGATACGTCTACGGGTCCCCCTTTTCCCTTTGTTTTCCCAGGTTGCGGCTCCGCGGCTTCTTTGCCGCTTTAGCCGCCAGACCCCTCGGGGGGGCCGGCCCCTACTCGCCGGCAATTTTTTTTTCCTTCCTCTTTTCTCGTTTTTTTCTTTCGGGCCTGACCCCCTTGTTACGGATGCAGACCCTTAGATAATACCGTGACAGCTACGCAACTCCTGGTGACGTGAAAGCATTCAGAAGGAAATTTCTGAAAGGAGGATTAGTTTAATTATTGAGCAAAAGCATTATTTTAAGCAGTGGTATGGGAAATCTTTTTTAAAATGTGTTTGAATGCATACATTGTGTCAGTTAGGAGAATGATACTTAGAATCACAGAATTGTAGAATCATGAAATCATTGAGGTTGGAAAGGACTACTAAGATCATCTAGTGCAATCATCAACCCATCCCTGCCATGTCCACTGACCACGTCCCTCAGTGCCACATCTACATGTTTCTTGAACACCTCCAGGGACAGTGACTCCACCACCTCCTTGGGTTGCCTGTGCCAATGCCTCACCTCTCTTTCTGGGAAGAAATTCTTTCTAGTATCCAAACTGAACCTCCCTTGGTGCAACTTGAGGCCATTACCTCTTGTCCTATTGTAGTTACCTAGGAGCGGAGGCCAAGCCCCTCTTACTACTACCTCCTTTCAGGCAGCCGTAGAGAGTGATAAGGTCTCCCCTAAGCCTCCTCTTCTCCAGACTGAACAATCTCAGTTCCCTCAGCCGCTCCCCATAAGACTTCTGCTTTGATTCACAGCTTCATTGCCCTTCTCTGGACATGCTCTAGAGCCTCATGTCTTTCTTGTAGAGAGAGACCCAAAACTGCATACAGTACTCTAGGTGCAGCCTCACCACTTCAGGATCTTTTAAACAGAGATGAGTAGATGTAGAAAGCAAAGTGGTTTAAATCCTATTTAGGCAGAGGGAAACTTTTAAAAGACAGGGAGAAAATGAGCGTCATCTTACCAGGCTAGGAATCAGACAGTTTTGTTTGCCAGCGACGTGTTTTGGCCAGGAAGGATGTTTCACATACAGAGCCTTGCATATTTCTGGCATGGAGCTGTGTATATAGGTGTTATCTTATAGAAAACAACATCTGTAACACTTCCTGGTAGGAATGATGACAGGTATGCCCACATCTGAGAACATCTTTCATACTCGATAAAACATACATCTGTGCTGTGCTAGCAGCATGTATTCTTTCAAAACAAGGTACAGATCAGATGCATCGTTCACTAGCTAGGAGGCAATTCATTAATATCAAGATTTGGTGAAGGTTCGGCAGCTAGTGAAGGTGTGGGATTTCATGAGGTAGAGAAAGGAATATGAAAAGGGATATTGTGTGCTGCTTTTCAACAGACTGTTGGCCTTAAAGATTTTGAGCCAATAGTCTATAAGGAGATCATGTTTTTTTTTTAAGAAACACAAGAGGGAACAGATGAGAGTTACTGCAAAGTTCAGTAAAACCTCTTTTGTCACACTAGATGGTGCTGCAAAAACTCTGAACTTCTGATTTAAGAAAAACAAGCTATTTGTTTATGTAATGGAAAAATATAGCTTTTTTTCAACGCCCCCTACTTCTTCCTGTTACATATCCTGGGCAATGCCTTACTACAGCACTGTAAGGAAGAGCTGTGATAATAATATAAGAACAGGATATGGTGTGTTTGTCCAACAGACTCATCTGCACGTATGATGCCTTGTTTTGAAAAGTATCACAGAGAACCCTGAGAACACATATCTTTTCATTTTCTTTTCATTTTCTTTTATTTTTTTTTTAGCTAGATGTTGTTTGCTGAGGTCCAAGTGCCTTATTTCTGCTTGGCTGAACATTCAGACCAAGTAATGGAGACCTGATCCACCCACTCTTGTTTCTCTCTCAGTATAATGCAGATGGTTTCACACCTGATTGGCAGGAAAGACACTGAAATTTGGCAATTTGAAAGTTAGCATAAGGGATGCTTGGAGTGAAGTGTGGCTGGATTGCACCTCTCCACAATTAATAATTAATGAATGGACTTAAATTATCATCTTTCACATAGACAAGTGATCACTAATAAACTCTTCACCATAATTTCTGGATGTGTTTGGGTCGTATGTAGCACTGATTCTTCTCTTTCAAAAAATATGCACAAACATTTGAATATCTTATCTGTTGGCTCGGTTTTTCTTGGAAACATCTTTGACAGGATGAAGTGTACTACATGAAAATGCATAGAAACATGGGCAATATCAGGATATTTTGTGTGAGTGGGATGTGGGATTGCAACTGGTTACAACCATCTCTGATTAGTTTTCTGCAAATCTGATTTTCCTATCTATTTATACATATTTTTCATTCAGCTCTCTGTGGTTCCTCTCCTAGGTTAGAAAATCACTCGCTGTAGGGAATTCTAACACCTCATAGACCCCCATAGGGTTTGCAGTAGTCAGGCACAGAAAGGTTTTTCCAGGACTAGTTGCAAAGGTCCTCCTCCATGCAAACATCTGCATATGAGTTAGGTGTCCAATATTCCTATCCTACAAAAAAGTGACATTTCTAGGGTTCTTCAAGTAAGATAGATCAGCTGAACTGTACCTGTGGGTTTTTTTTGGCCAACCGTAATGAGAGTAAGTAGCTCAGATACATCTAATAATATAAACTAAGGGTATAAAAGATTAGAGTAATTTATTCATCTTGTCGTTCTTCTCAGTTTGACTGAGTGAAAAATTCCCCACCTACCTGCCTGTCTTACAGAACACTCGCCCTGAGCATAAAGTTTTACAGCTTTAGGTATGTGCTGTTCCCTTGCTTGTGTAGCTCTTGGACGTGTGTGGGGTCCTTAGGATTTGGGGAAAATGAGATAGATTCTAAGTTACAAACCTTCAACAAGAAGAAGATGTAATTTTCATTAGGAATTCACTCTTTTTTTTTTTTATAAATGTAGGGAATTAAAAGGGCATTTCTGATTTATCAAAGGATTTGCATTTTGAGATACAGAAGGCAAAAAACTGTGCATATTTTGCAATCATTATATTTTGCTATAAAAAATTACAAAAATTACCCCTTGAAATTAAGAAAATGTCTTGAAGTTCTTTGGTAATGTTGCATTAGAAAATAAACAAACCATTTATGCAAAAACATTGAAGCATTTTATTCCCTCTTTTTTCTTTTTTTTTCCCTGTGTCTATTTTCTTGATAATTGATATGAATGAACTGTGAGATTCCAACATAGCAGTGCTTTTCAATTGATACCACTCTTTTAATTTAAGATTACCCACTTTAGGAAATGGCTGGCACAAGACGCAAAATGCATGCAAGGTAATTTATACCAGCAATCAACTTGTAATTACAAAGGAAATTAAACTGTAACTTTAAACTGCATAACTCCTCCCTCAGGCCAACTAGTTATTTTGTAGACATAAGCAAAGATAATGCAATCCCATTATGAAGAATTATGGCCATTGTTATGGTGACAACAAGAAAGCTTGGGAGCTGGAACTGTAAATTCTGGGCTGGCCTTTGGTATTTTTTGAAATGCCTTGATCTGAAGAACGAATGAGTTTCCTGGTGAGTTATCTGGCACTTCCTAGAATGTTAACATGAACTTGGTACTTTGCTTGAGACTTTTTGCCATTCGAGGGTTCAGGATTTCACTGCTCCTGAACTGTATGAAGGACATTCTCATTTAACCTCAGTAATGGGAACCTGTGCCAAGCCTTAAGCATCAATTCATCTCTGACATAGCTGAGGCTACGTTTAATTTTTTTGCTTTGTTTTTAAATTCACTTCCTTTTGGACTAAGGGAGGGATTACATTAAGTAACAGGGGCATAAATCTGTCTTGTTTTGGAGGCACCATTTCATGACTTGTTGCATCCCCCAGATTGCATATAGTAGCTGATGGCTAAGGAAATGTTGAATGGCTAACAAATTCTTTTGTCATTCTTCCTTTTGGCCTAAAGGAAACATGAATAGATTAAGTTTTTTTAAGATATTAAGGATGTTGGTTAAAACATCCTCTCCTCTGTGGGGATTTGAGGATTAGAGAGGTGTTTCCAGACAGTGCTCTGAATAATTCAGTTAGATAGTTTGCCCTGAGAGATCAGAACCAAATGAACCTTGAAATAGACCCTCTGGCAGTTATTTCCTAATTGGCATGATATGAAGACTCTCCCAGATCAGGTGAGCTGACATAGATTTAACTACTTATAATGCTAGCATTTAGTAGTAGTAACACTGTAGATGTGATAGTCTAAAATTCAACAAATTTCAAGTTTGGAGAAAAGGCATTATTTTTTATTAGACCAGTCTATAGATGGAAAAAATGCACAAGCTTCCAGGCACAAGGTCACTTCATTAGGTCATCACAAAATTTGCTCAATAATTTTGACCTTCAGTTGTTTTGAAGGAACAGCTCTGCTTGGGCTTCAGTATATCAGGTTTTTATTTCCTTCTGGAAACACAATTTCACTTTGCAAAAAGCCTCATTACTATCCATTTGCAGAGTGATTGCTGAGAGTTTTTTTTTTTTCTTCTTTAAAGATATGTAGTTTGGAAACAGAAGGCCCTGATGAAGATGCAAGACAAGATACAAAAAAGATATTTTATGCCAAAAGCTTTCTTTCTTTTTTTTCCCTAGTTATGTGAGCAGTTTAATAAACGTATTGATTTTTCCTATGAATGCTATGACTCTATCCTATTATTTTTGTTAAGAAGCTACTGAAAACTCTCAGCAATCACCCTAAAAATTACTAATCATGAGGCAATTTGACAAGCAAAATTGTATTTCCAATAGGAGAAGAAAACTATGAAGTAGTGAATTCTAAGGAGAGCATCTTTTTGAAATAACCGAAGCTCAAATTTATTGAACCTTTTGTGGAAATAAAGGTGTGATAGGATTGTTCAAAGCTTGAATAAAGAAATAATGCTGTAATGAAACACACATAGCAGTCTTTAGCTCAGGCATATTATGCAGCTCAGTTATAGCATTTGGCACATTTCATATGATGTTGATGGAAGACAAAGAAAACTTGGAGTTCAGCTGGAAGTGTAAATGTTTCATGCATTTTATGTTATAAGATACTACAGAGGAACATTTTCCTCTGTGAATACAATATGCGTGCGAAAAAAAAAGTGGCTGATATTTATTTAGCTTAAATTTTGCCAGGGTGTCTATCACCCTGTGCATGTACATTTCTTACAGAGCTCCTGTATAGCGGGGAGAAATATGTTAAAGAAGCTGGAAGGGTTGAATTTTTGCCAGTGATGGAGAAATCATCGAAGTAGTACTTTCAGTTAGGCCCCTACATACATTAAGTGTGACATTCCTTGTGAAAGTTGAGTCTGGATTTGTCTTTTTCCTCATTTCCATATAGTAATACAATAGCTAGAAATGTGCATCTAATAAAATGACAGGTTAGGTCACTATTCAATGGAGTACATCTTGTGAATGACCAAATGCTGAGTCAATCAATCTAGATGTGAAAGTGGGATCTCACAACAACAAATTTCGGTGAAGAAATAGTGAGATAAAGGGTAAGAACACCTGTCTTTTTAGGTTTTTCACACCTATCTCACACCAGCTACAAAAGCAGCACATCACCTCTCCCAGCTTCATCACTGTTCACTGGAATGCATTATTCTGCAACATGCAAGCTGCATGTCCTATTAATACTTGCAAATTCTTCTGCTTTCAGGAGGAAAAAAATAAAGCTGGGAGCACAAAATAATTTCTGCTAATGTTTTGCTCCAGTGAATCAGTTCAGCAACAGCAGCAGCAATCACTGGACCTCAGGGGAAAATGAGAAAAGAAATGTTGATTTGTTTGCCTGGTTAATGGTTGAAGCAGAGACACATTGATAGGCTCAGACTGATAAAGTATTTCAGAGATCTAGAAAGGACACTAACAGCACTGCCTCAAATCCTCATCTGACTTTTCTAAAGTGCCTTTAGGATGACTTAAAAAAAATTCTTTCAGTTACTGGACCGTTTACTAGCCTTGATCTATTTATTCATACACATGTGCAAACGTAATAGAAGTTTAACGTATTTATTTCAGAACTTTTTTTTTTTTTTACAGTTCCTGACAGCATCCTACCTGTCTTATTTGGCACTGTCTGGTGGAGGTCTGTCATTGCCCAGTGGACCAATCTACTGAACTAGCATCAAGATCTCAGTGCAGAGATCACCTGCTCCATCCATCCAGGCCACACGCAAATATTACGGAAAAAAATCAACTTTTGGTGATTCTATGGGTAAAATTTACTTGGTGCCATGTTTTTCACTCTCAAGAGCATTAGGGTCACAGGATGTGTAGTTACTTATGTCATTGCTGCCTAGACTGGCAGAGGCCAGCAAGTTCACCTAATACACTTCTGCGCATGATCAAATATTTTCTCATGTTTTGTAGTAAATTTAAGACCAACTGTGAAAGATTAAGAATCACAAAGAAAGTATTCCCAAAGGAAGAGATCTGTAGCTGAAGCAGAGGAAGATGCTTGAGGCTCCAGATGTACAAGCACACACACAAAGAGTCAGTTACTGATCACTAAATGAATTCAACCTTGGAAACAAGAGAAGATTGATTCTAAGGCACAATCAAGGAAGAGAAGTACATGTATACAGCATATGCAAAACATCCTGAGTATGGTGAAATGATAAAGGAGATAACAAGTAGTTACAAGGACTTTAATGACTTCTGCAAGAAAGGGAACAAAAGACAAACGGAGAGAAGAATTATTCTCTCCTGGGGCTGTCTCCTGGCCATGGGTGCTGTAACTGATCAGTCCTGCTACCAAAACACTAAGAGATTCTCCCTCCTCTTCTGTAGAAAAAAAAGATTACTACTTTTTGATTTATTGTTCACCACATTCTGCTAATGCGAAATCAACAATCGTTCATCAAGTAATATTAATTAGGTGTGAAAACAGTGTTTTCACACTGAGTGTTTTTGAATGTGTGCACGTGCATGTGTACACGTGTGTGTGCATATTCTGATCCAGCCTTCCCATACAAGAGCGTGGTTGATGGTGTGGCACAGTGTTGGTGCAACATCAGATGCATCTATTACAAATCACAGTCCATCCTGAAAATCCATATGCTCTCAGCCGTGGCATTACACAGGAATTCTGTGACAGATGCTTTCAGCATGAGGACTTTCGTCAAGGCCGTGCTTCACCCAGTTTTCTCATTCTAATAGTTTCCCTGTTTCCACTCAGCACAGAGCTTTTCCTCCTCTGGCTAAAACTAATATATTTTCTTAATCAAGCCTCATATTGCAGCCTCAGAAATGGTAACTATTTCATATGTGCAAAGGAATTGCTGCATGAGCTTATTCTGTTGTCTGCCAAATTGTCAGGAATCTGTGTAACAGCAAATAGGAAAATGTTCTGCATGAAACCTCTACTGAGCAGAAAAAGGATTGCACATCCACATTTAGTGAGCATTTCAGCCTTCAGAAATACTTTTGAATTTCTTCTGTAGGAAAAGTGATCAATATATATGTGCCATTAGACTAGAAGAGATACGATAATTCAAGTACTGGCAAGTAGAAAGATGGGCTTGTAATGAGAAAAGCATAACTGTAGGAGATGAAAAGTGAATGCAAGGCTGAGGGGCTAGGCACTTTGGAGTGGGAGGTATGTGAATCTCTTCTTTTTATTGAGTATGGGCAGCCGTCGTTCTCAACCCCACCACTCTCAGCTCTGTGCTGTTCTTGTGGGCTAAAGAGTAAGGGAGTTTTGCTGCATAGACTCTACAAGCCAACTTAATGATTTTAGTAATATTTTATGATTCATATGCCTCAATTTTAAAGACTTATATTTGGAGAAATCACCATTGTGACTTGCTACTGAACCTCTTTATATCCCGGTGGTGAGCAGCTGAATGGCTTCTGACTGCTGTGGCATGGAGCAAGAAGTGAGAAAGCAAATCAAAGGCTATCTCCTGTGACTGAGCCATGCTCTAGGCAGGGTTTTGTGGACAATCTTTTATAAGTTTCTCTGATTCTGATATGCTTGTACACGAATGTGTGTGCTCTTCCTACTGCCTTGGAGAATTTTAACATTCTTTGTATTCATTTTGTATTCATCCTCAGACAAAATATGTTTTCATGGCAGGAAGAAAGGAACACAAGGAAATGACTCACCCAGATAACAGCAATGAAATATCTTTTTACATTATATCCTGAATCTGCTAACAAAATAGCCATAAATATTGCAGTGATGCCAAAGCAGACATTCTCTGAAATGTTTTTAGAGATGTTTAGAAACGTGGATCTAATAGATGAGGAAGGGAAAGAAAGTCACCCTTGAACACATCTCTCTGCCAAGTCCATCCAGTTGATAGGAATTATGTAGAAGGTCAATTTGTGAAGAGTGCTCTTACGGAGTTTTTGTGTTAAAAACATCTGAAAGGTATTATTTGGATCTGCAAAACCTTGGCTCAGACAGTGGTTTCTGCACTGGGAGTTAGAAATAGGCAGAGACAATGTTGAAGGCAATAGCAGAAAGCTGAAATAGGTTCACATGCTCATCTGGACTGCAGTTTAACAGGGACTGCTGACAGCAGTCAGCTTGTGGCAGATTTGCCTGGAAATATGTTATGTAGTGATGTAGGGTTCAAGATCTGCATCTAAATTGAACTACTGGGGTGGGCTGAAGGCTGTGTTGTGTTAATGCAGCTATACTGGTTTGGTACGAGATCCCATTTAGTCAGTGTTAGCCTGGGAATATCTTTGCAATGTGCTTGATTGGGTGAAGTAAACGTCTTCCAGGAATGAAGTGATATGAAGGAGAAAAAATATTTTCTATACATGCTTCTAATTTTACCTTTCTAGTGTAATTATTAGCTGCCAAGAGAAAGAGAGATTTGGTAAAAAATAATGTGTCATTGCATTATCTTTGGAAATAGCTATCTGAGTTTATGATTTTTTGTGTTGTTTTTTTTTTTTTTTTTGCATTTCCTTTTGAAAAAAGCATTTTCTCTGGGACACAGTGGAAGTCCAGGACACACCTGGATTGCTTGGAAGAGTGTTTATTTTTTCCGGTGTGTCACACTGTCCTGTTGCATGCCTATGCAAAGTACTACTTGTGTCCTTGTCCTCGTCCTTATTAATACTGAGTACAGCCTGAGCTTCTCACCATGTGAGTGAGACAAACTGAGAATGCTTCTGGAACTGCTAAAGTGCTGTTCTATAGAACATAACAGGACAGAATATGATAATTCTGTTGGCTTTTCAGAGCCAAATTAGATATTAAAATATGAGAAGTAAGAATCCTCAACTTTCCTCACACGATATCTTGCCGTTCAAGGTCACAAGAAATAGACCTAGCAGCTTTCCAGTTGCATGTGTATTCTTGTGCAGTTCAAGGTGCATGAAGAATAAGAATATAATTATATGGTATTTCCAGAGCTGTCCCCTGCTGTAGAGACCCATGGGATAGGAAAAGTGAGTGTGCTCGGCTGGGGGATAAAAAAGCTGCTTGCATCCTCCTGCCTCTCCAAGTGCTTTGACTGTGCCCAGGTGTTTGGGATTCACATGACATTTGCCAGTGAAACAAAAGATGAAATAATAACTATTATAAAACAAACAGCAGGCAAACACAGAAAGTCTGTGATTTAGAGAAATTAGGTTACCAATCCTTCTGTCTCTCAAATACATGATCTGAACGAAAATCATGGCTCGGTTTTTAAATCATGTGTTGCTCCATAAACACAGTGTCTAATCTCACCCTCATTTACACACCCCCATGGCACTGTGTGATATATAGATTTGTGAGAGTTCTAAAAGCTACTTCATTAATATGAACGAAGCTGACTAGCAGTCAGATGCAAGGCAGTGCAACAGGTTGCCCAAAGATGTTGTGGATGTCCCATCCCTGGAGGTGCACAGGACCAGACTGGATGGGGCTCTGGGCAGCCTGAAGTGATGGGGAGCAACCAGCCCACAGCAGGGGAGTTGAGACTGGATGGGCCTTAAGGTCTCTTCCAATCCAGGCTGTTCTATGATTCTAGGATTCTATGATTCAGTGGCTGTTTATGTTCAGTTTTTCAAAGTGAAACTGAAGTGGTTGTATAAATATCGGATTAGAAGAAACAAAAACGAAGAACTGCTTATTATTTTCGGGATGCGAAGGCACTTTCACCTAAGTATGCTGCTGTAATGATTTAGGGGTCATTGCTGTACTGCAGTTTCTCCAGGCTTTCCAGAAATGGCACCCAGCTGGGTGGAGGCCAAATGTAACATCCTTCCAGAGTCTTCCTGAAGACTATGGAAAGCTGTTTCTTCTTTGTGTCTTGCAAATGCTGCATTTCACTTCTTGTTCATGGAAGCTCAGTGCCCAGAATGGTGGCAATAGGCAGAAATACATTGTGCTTGAATCAGCAGGGAAGGAACAGTCAGCAGAATTCAGCCTCTGCTGTTGGAGCTCATCTCAGGAGGTGAGAATGGAATCCAACCTCTGCTCCTGCACGTTCAGGCCAATTAATGTAATTAGTACCAAATAAAAGCATGAAAAGGGAATGTTTTATGATGATCTCTGACTGGATAATAGCTCCCATTAGCAGGTAGGTTACTGGCCTACCATAACGGCAAAGGAAATTATAATAAAAATTTTATTTGGATCAGAGAGCAGATCACATTGTTTGCCACTATGATACCTCAAATCTAAGCAAGAGGATAAAATGGTTTCATATCAAAATGGTGATTTTTTTAATTTCAGCCTGTTTACATCTGTTAAGCCCTGAGCAACTTGGTCTGATCTTGAAATTTACCCTGTTTTGAGTGGGAGGCTGGACTAAAGACCTCCCAGGATGCCTTCTGACTTGATTTATTCTTCAACTCTATAATTCTAAAAATTATGGGTCTATATTATATACACATAATTAGATATGCATATATCATAGAATCATAGAATTGTAGAATCATTAAGGCTGAAAAGGCCACTAAGGTCATCTGGTCCAACCACTGAATCATAGAATGGCTTAGGTTGGAGGGAACCTTAAAGATCATCTGGTTTCAATACCCCTGTCATGGGCAGAGTTGCCAACCACTAGATCAGGCTGCCCATCACTACCCATCCCCACCATGGCCACTAAACCATGTCCCTCAGTGCCACACCTACCCTTTTCTTGAACATCTCCAGGGACACAGAATCATAGAATCATAAAGGTTGGAAAGATACATGTGTATACATGTATATAAACAAAATCCATACATATATGAATATATAAACACATTAAAAGATGTAGGAAGAACTAAGCAAAAGATTTCTGCACAGATACCTCTCGGAGTCATAAAGTTTCCCCTGAGAAAGACACTGCAGATCCACATGCACAGATACATCTGCAAAGAAGCAGTTGGAGGAAGAAGAAAGCAGATGGGGACATCAGGAAAACCTCTCTGTCAAAATTGCACTACAGCTCTATGCATATGTACCAATGTAACTCTAATGTGGAAAAAAGTATGGGAAAACACTGTGTGTTCAGCTGCTCCTCTGCTCTGAAACAGCATATCTCAAATGTTCTTTCAGAGACTTTCCTTGGCTGCTTTCAAGTTTTTAAATGCTATGACACCTTTGAGGTCCCACAAGGTGGGAGAAGAGGCAGTAATTTTTCTTACAAATCCTAGACAACATTTTCACGTATATTTTTAACAAGTATCTTGGGGAATTCACATTATTTTTGCTTTGATTTATTGACCACAAATCCATCATTTATTATACCCTGAAAACTTTTATGATTCAGAAGGAATTGGATGCCTTCTCCCATGAACAATGTATCTTCAAGTGAAAAGTGTTGATTTGGTTTATATTACAAATGAGCATCACAGGGAAGTCCAGAAGGACCTTACAGTTGACCGAATGCGGAATGCAAAGAGGATCTGACCTGGTGAGCAGGAGCTCCCTGGGCAAAAGGACAGCAGGGCTGTCTGCTGCACAGCCTGGGATATCAGATCTAGCTTTATTCTGTATGTCTACCAATGAATATTCTGTGCTGTAAATTTATATCTGGCCTTTGAAGTTTCTGCATCTGTACTCTGCTGGTGACAGCACTCACATCATTTGTTCATGCCAGCCTTGTAGGATATTGAGCTTTAGAGTGGACCATTTACAGGAAATATTTATGACTAAATGCCAGAGCAGGGACCTTGCAGTGCCCTTGTGCTCAGAACTGAGGTGACATCAGCCTGTTGCAGAACATAATTTTTTAAGCTCTTTCCTACTCAAGTGGGATGGATACTACAGAAATGGCCCGTTAATGTATTTCCCCACTGCAACAGTGTGTAAGATAACATGTGAAGGCAAGTTCCTATTTTAATTTCATACTATTTGAATGCTGACTGGGGCAGAGAAAGAAAAACTAACCACACAAATAAATGTAGGGCCAAACAGCAATAAAAATAAAATCCAGTGGATGTAAGGGGACAAATCAGACCTGAATTTTGCAACTTCTTTTTCTTTTCAAATGATCAATCTATTCACCCACAGAAGAGGATTTTGCCCAATATGAGCAAGGTCTGATGATGTAGGCTTTATTATAGCAGAGCAGCATGATGAACATAATACAGGGAGGTACACAGAATAGTGCAATCATCAAGGCTGGGAATGACCTCTAAGATCATCTAATCCAACCACCAACTCATCCCCACCATGCCCACTAAACCATGTCCCTCAGTGCGATATCTACACGTTTCTTGAACACTTCAGGGATGGTGACTCCACAACCTCCCTGTTCCAGTACCTCACCACTCTTTCTGAAAAGAAATTCTTCCTAATACCCAACCTGAATCTCTCTTGGCACAACTTGAGGCCATTGCCTCTCGTCCTTTCACTGTTACCTAGGAAAAGAGGCTGATGGACTCTCCTTTAGCTGTGAAGGATGAAAAAGTGGGGTGAGACACTGAATGATATATACGTGGGTGTTGCCTAAAATTTGTACTGATCTGTTTTGTACTTCTTCTCTGTTTCATCCCAGTGGCTTAAAGGAGTTAAAACATTTTGCACTGTTTGCTGTACCGACATCTCCATCCCTCAGAGGAGGGGGACTTCTGGATATGCGGAACTCTGCCTCATGCTGGGGCTAATCCCCAGATTCATATATTTCCTGAGAGTGCCTCCTGAGTTTGTTCCTTGCTCTCTCTCATGGAGCCCTTTGCTTTTGTTCGACACTTCTTTGTTATTCTGGCAATACAAGCTAACAGCCTCTTGAACCATTGTCTCATCAGCAGAAGAGCATCAAGATTCATAACGTCTAATGCTGTGCTCATGCTCTCAGGAAGGAACAAAGAGCATAGGAAAGTCAAATGGATGAACCAGCACATAACTCCTTGAAAGCTCAAACAAGCACTGAGATGATGTGGGTATGTTTACCTGTGGGCTGGGCTTTGTATTCTCAGGTCCTGCTGCTGGAACTTGGAACTAGAAATAAACAGCTTTCCCTTAGAGAAAAGATTCAGGATAACACATTTGTCATCTACATCTTATTGACTTGCAAGAAAAATATGTGCTCAGTGTATTTCACAAAAAAATAAGGAAGGAAATTTCAACTTGCCTTTATGCCACACTGCATTTCTATTCGGTTATTTCAGTTTAAGGAACAGGGAGAAATAAGTAGCACCCCGGAGATGTTCATGAAATACCTGTCACACAGCATGTCAGTAGCAGCAGTGGCACAGGAGTGCACAAATCCTGACCAGTCCTCTTCTCCAACCATGCTATCAGCTGGTGCCTGAGTATTTCCCTACAGATCCCATTACTGCTGTGCCTGGGAGGCTTACCTCAGGCTTTTAGCTAAACAGCAGGTGAGAATCTCAGTTGCTCAGCTCCTTCTGTTGTCAACTGAAAGAGATATAGGGGCAAATCATATCTCATGTGGGCTGAATCACCCTCTGTGAGTGCTGATCCCCTCCATTAACTATAATTGATGAATGACTATAACTAATTAATGTGCATAGGGTAAATGTCTAAAATTGTACAATGTCACACTAATCACATAATTGCACCCTGTCATTTGCCCAAACTGGTGTGTTTGAATGCACCATCATGTTGGGAAGATGGGAGAACACATTCAGGGCCATTTGCCAGATGTTCTCATGGTAAGTTGCAATATGATACCTGCTGCATGTTTATGCATGCAAAACTCAGCTGTTGATGCCTTTCAGCACTGAAGACATCTCTTAAATAACCATTTGTGTGCGAGCAAAAACGGTTGTTACTTCTGTTTATTGCCTGATTCATTCAGTGAGTGTGCATCTCTATGCTAAAGAAGTGATGATAGGTCAAGGGAAAATGGTTTCAAACCAAAAGAGGACAGATTTGCATTGGATATAAGGAAAACATTCTTTATGATAAGGGTGGTGAGGCACTGGGAGACACTCAAGGTCAGGCTGGACGGGGTTCTGAGTAACCTGGTCTAGCTGTAGGTGTCCCTGTTCATTGCAAAGGAGCTGGGCTAGGCCTCCAACTCAAACAATTCTATGATTCTAAGTGAGAAAAATCGGTCTGACTTGACTATAGTGTGGCTGATGGGCTAGTAGCATCCATGCCATCCTCACTATGGACTGAGAATGTATTCTCAGTTTTGGAGCTGGAAATATGAGAGCATTGTTGATCAAATGTTTGTTGCATTAGCAACATACTCAGAGAATTTCTTCAAGCAGAAAAGAGCAAAAATGAATCCTTGGTTCTGTGGAAATCAATGACAATATTTGTATGCATTAAAATTTCACACGTTATTGAAAAGAAGTCATAGGAGACTTGCTGATTCTTTCACTACTTAAAAATTACTCATCTGGTTTCAAAGATTGCAGACAGTAAGAGAGTGGATTAACATCATAATGGCAGAACTGATAACAAGGCAACGGGGGATGAGCAAATCATGCTGTAAACTAGCAATAATACATATGGAACAAAGCCCTTGGAAAAGAACTCTCCATGATTTTTAACAGTTTAAATTGGAAATTAACTGAAAGTAGGGTTCTTTAGAGCTTCAAAGACTTCTGCAATGACTTTTAAAACAATTCATTTGATTCTAAAAAGCTTTCCATTTTAAAAGTTGCAAAATGACAGGCTTTGAATGTTTTTTCAGCTTGGCAACTTCAATTCCTAATTCTTAAAAAGTATAAAATATATTTCAGTCAAAATTATAGTGAAATTTTCTGTCTGTATCTAAATGATTTTTTTTCCTGGAGTTTTGATCAAAGAAAAATGCAGATATTTTGACTTTACGTCTAAATGCTGAGTGCTTAAAGAACTCTGCACAGTAGAAAAATTATTGGGAATCAAGCAATGGAGCCAAGATTATTTAACAGCGTACTGAAGAATGTATGTACTTAAATCCAGAAAAATCAGAGAATGTTTCAAAGTTATCGAAGTTCAAGTTACTGAATTGACTGAATGTACTGGATGAGTACATGGGGGTAGGTTGTTACTCTCCTAAGTAACCTCAAGACATTCAAATATCTTTGAGGATAAATGTAAGCAAAATATTTTCTACATTCTAAGTGTGATATGGAAAGGGAGGAGACATGGTGACTATTTCTAATTTTCCATGTCTCTAATGATGAAAAGGCTTTTATGCTGTTTTCTGTGAGACACAGAATTGATAAATCAAATGCAGTTACAGCACTTCATACAGTATATGTACATTGACTATACATCCATATACGAGATGGTATGTGACTGTTCTTACTGATGTAGCAGTCTTTAGGAGGAGACAAAACAACATACACAAACATCATGTGGCTCAGGTCACGTGTGTTGCTTCATCTGAATTACATGCAACACTCAAATGAGAGTTTTGAAACCTCTCTAATTCCAGCTGCTCTCACTGAGAGCAATTATTATTCCTTATACACCTATATGAGAGCATGTTTAAGCTCTTGGCATTTCCTGAATCACTTCCTGTGGAATAAGGTAAGATGCAGGAAATGACTAGCCCCTTCTGCCCTTCCTTGATTTCTGTGGTAAAGAAATCCAGGTGCGTGGGATTCAGGAAGCCCTGGAATACTCTAAGCAAGTCAGCTAGTAAGATGCTTGGTGACCATAGCATCTTGTAGTGAGTCTGAATGAAATGAATTGGAGTTGAGCTCCAATCTGACAGTTTCACATAATTTCAGTGATATTAATGCTGTGCTTTTACTGGGGGTCTCTTGAGACTGAGCATGTTATACGATATGTATTTGCCCTTCTGCACCTCTTGGAGCTAGTTCTCATAGAAAGCACAGCGTGATGTTCCCTTATTAGCAGCTTGGTCAGCTAGGCATATATCAGTTTAATAATACATAAAAATGCAAGCTCAAAGAAAATGCTTCAGCAGAAAATTAGGCACATAACAACTAGAAGGCATGATGTTTGTGACCTACTTAGCCTTGCTGTGGTACAACATTAATAGGAAACCTAAATTCAGTCATACATGATGGCAAGAACACAGACCTGTCTTGTGCTGCACATCCAGTCCTTGTGAAATTTGCTCATACCATTACCAGATCACCCACTCTCTCTACAACTCTTTTGTTCACCGTTAATCTAACTTTTTGTACTTGGTCATAAAGTTTAAAGATCTTTAGCCCAGGTTATGGCTCTGTCCTACAAATTTAGATATTTTATACCAATCTGATTTTATGACAGGAATTATTGTTTTACTATTTCAAGGGGATTGGCTATTATTGTTTAGATTCCAAATGCTATGTAAATTCTCAGAACAAGGAAAAGAAAGCCAACTCTTGGCATAGTCACAGTAGGCAATTGACTAGTGTAGCAGGTGGTGAAATGACCATTGACCTTGAGACTTGCCCAGCAAAAGCCAAACTGGCTACGACTGAAATGGAGACCGGTGTCCAGAAGTGTAGAGGATGGACAGTAACATTTCCAAGACATACTGTTGCCACCTCCATCTCTTCCGATGGCTGAAAACAACAACACCAACCTGATTTATATTTTCAGTGTTCTCATCATGCTCCCTTCCTGCAACAGGAGTAGCCTTCCCTGGATATGATCCTAGTTTGAACACTAATTAGCAGCTATAGGGAATTTAGCTGGCTGTTTCTGTGACCAGTGAATATTTCATTAATTACAGTGATATTCTGTCTGTAATGAAAGCAGAGTTATTACCTGTAAAGTTTACTTTCAGGAGATAATCTTTGTACAGCTTCTTGCCATCCAGATGTTTCATGGCATCACAGAGTTTGGTGGTGTTTGGACACAGAGTCCGCTGCATTTTATGCAAGGCATGGGCCATTGCATACACAGCATTCACAACAAACATGATCTTGGATTCTTGCTCATAGTTGGAACTGTTGATGGTGAAGTGCTTGTCACAAGTCTTTTTGTGTGGTTTTCGATTCTGGAGATTACACTGGAATTTTTGCTCCCAGAAGTCCTTGAACCAGGGGTTACGTCTGTTATTGTAAGGACTGAGGCTTTGGAAATACCTGTCAAACTCTTTAACTGGATGGGAAGCGAGCTCCAAGGTTATTGCCCCAGAAGCGATATGCTCATTACCTTTGACAATACTCTCTTGTGCTCCCCATCCATCACTGGCAATCCAGGTGAAGGAAACATTAAAGCGGTTGGCAGCTGCAATGAGCTCCCGAGAGTCATCACCTCGCATGAACAACACCACCACTCTGGCATTGGGTTTCTGCAGCAACTCTCGGATCACGCCGTCGTAGGACTTCCTGATGTTGGATCGTCCCACTTTCTCAGAGGTGGCAATGCAGATGTTGCGCAGGCGAGCTTCCTGCTCGAAGGCTTCGATCCCCGTTTCGCCATAGTCTCCTTCCGAAGCAACTGTTGACACATAAGTCCAGTTGAAGAACCGTAAGATTTCAGCCATGGCTTTTGCTTGGTAGAAGTCAGGGGGCACCGTCCTTGCAAAATAGTCATAGCGGGATTTGTCACTCAGCTTGGCACTGGTGGAGGCATAACTTATCTGGGGGATCTGGAAGAGTCTGAGTAAATTTGCCACCTGCAATGAAGGGGAAAAAAACATTTTTAAAGGGTGATATCTATAAAATTGAAGAGGATAATCTAGGGAAAGTAATACATAGTGATTTTTAATAAGAGCTGCTTGGACAATCAAAGGTTAAGGATATTGATAGAGGATACTAGCAATATACACTTGTGACTGCAGTATACTGTGCATGTGCTGAATACCTGTTCTGCTGTCCAGCTAACTCCCCAAAATCGATTTTTATCCTTTATTTCTGTCAAGTTGAGTCTTTTTAAACCAACAGAGAATTAAACAAAAATAGCTGATATACTTCTGTCTCAGCTTTTGCTCTTCACGAAGGTCTGGAGATTTGCATGTCTTTCCTGTTCATGGTGTGATTCCTCTTCTCCAAGAGTCAAGGTAGTTGATAAACAGATGCACTAAAAAGATGCAAATTGCTGTTTTATGTAAATATCATAGATACATATGTACAGACCTCCTCTTTCACAACACTTTCTGACCTCACTTATTCATATACTGAGTCACTGCCTCTCCTGCTTTTTACTTTTTAAACACTTCTTCTGAGCTGTTCTGACTGTAGTCCTCATGAGATGGCAAATCTGTTGCATGCTAGTTCTCCCGTTGTGATGTACTATGTAATATTGACCTACAGCTTTTCTTAAATAATAAATCTTTTTTAATAATTTGTTTGATTTATGCTGTCCATAGTGTTAGGTTTTTTTTTTTTCATGTGTTCTTATGTCCCTCACTTAAGTACCCCCAAATCTACGCTGTTATGCTCCTAGTAGTTGAACTCTGGATTATATCTGGAAAGAAATGAAGAAAGGCTATGGCATTTTCTTCACATTTTCTTCTTAAATGACAAAGGGAAGACTTTGGAGTTCTGCTCTTTGTCTGTGGAAGTTGTGTCCAGCACATTAAATTTAAAGCTGATCTTGGAGTACATCCTGACAAAACTGTTTGAGAAGCAATTATGTACTTGAGATTCCTAAAGAAAACATTAAAAATTGCTCAGTAATTTAATTTTTCAGTAATGTGGTGATTCAAAGTCAAAGGACTTTTCTTGATAAGCAACACTTCCTATTTTATCATGCTTGCCCACAGTGTCAGAGGCAGATGTTGGTTCTACAGTAGTAGAGGTTGCACCTTCCTGCCAATATTTCATTACGTTTTATTGCCATGTGACAGATGGCAGCAGAGGGGCAGTCTGACAAAATGGCATCTGATGTGTAAGTGCGAATGAAGCAAAGGTGTGTCACTTAAATCCTCCACGTGGAAAAAATTGTACCCACTGACTTTCATTGACACTTGCTGAATGTTTATGGAGACTAAGCAGGGGATGTGAGCACAGTGAGGTGGTGGGTGGTGTGTTTCAGCACTGCTGACAGTGCCACAAAAGTCAAATCACGTTCTGGATGACCATGCATCACTTTAACACCTTGAAATGAAGAGCATCCTGATCAGCTCATCCATGCAAATCACTAGATTGCAACCAGGGGACTGTGTACACAGCTGAATATTGGCTTCAATGCATTGGGAATGGTGGTGGCAACATCGGTATATCACAGAGTTTGTGCCAGGTGGGTCCCACGAATGCCCACATAGGAACAGGAAGAACACTGTAAATCACTTTGCCAGGACCTACTGAAACAATATGAGACTGAAAGGGACATTTTCTTGGATCACATTATTACTAGTGATGAGGTGCCAGGCCCCATACCAGTTTGAAGGCTGTGGAGCACATTGCCAGTCTTGTCTGTCCTGTCCTACCACACCCACTGTATAGTCTGCATTTGATGCCTTCTAACTTTCATCTGTTTGGTCCCATGAAAGATGGACTGCATGGGCAGCATTTTTCTAGTAACAGTGGGTCACCTCCTCTGCGGATTTTTACAAGTATGGCATGCAGGCTCTTGTTGAGATTTTATGGATTATCTTTTATTTTAAGCAAACACTGCAGCAGTCAGTAGCTCAGACTCCCACTGCAAACCGGTGTTTTCCATATCAGAATCTACTGCCTAACCATATGTGCACAGTGACTTTCACAACCCCCTGAGCTGTCTGAAACATGGGACCTAGGGAGACCTTGTCCTTACCCCTCCTGGAGCAGCAGCAAGCAGGCTCAGGTCTGTAGGTGTCTATACCTGGGGAGCTGATCTATGCCATAGTAAAATAGATATCTGGGAGAGGTTTTCTTTAGCTTAAACCGCAATAAAGCTTTGTCTATACTGCTTGGATGATTTATTCTCAAGGGAAGCATGGGATAATGCCCTGTGGTGTTGCCTAAGGGCACATGTGGGAAATGCTGTGGCTGAACAAGTTATTGTTCTTCAGGTAACATCTGACACATTCTTAACAACCTTGCTGGATGGTAACATGCAATTAACTACCTTATACTGGAACGAAGGGATTTAGTTTTCATTGTGGCTGTTTAAACAAACAGATTTAAAGCAATGGGGAGGGCTGAGAGGCTTGTTTTGTCACCAGTGTGCAATGGATGGTCTGAGTATTATTTAGCCTCTGTGACTCGTAACTTTTGATTATGTGCCCATATATTCAGATGTTCAAATGCCTTACTCAAAAAGAGCACTTTGATTTGGAGATAAGAATGTCCTCTGTGCAGCTATTCCAGAGCATTTATTGCAGAACTGTGTGGTCTGGCATTGCTATTCTTGTCTTCGTTTATTCTAGCAGGAATTATTTTAACTAAATCATAATACAAACATATACATATATATATTGTTCTGCATTTTTCCCCTCAAATTGGCCAATTTTCTACACAAAGCAGTGTTATTCAGTGTGTAGTCAAGCCGTCACAGAAATATATTCCTAACAAATATAGAACTTTATTTATTTATTTATCCATTTTTATTAGTTTAAGCATCAAAGTTATTTATACACAGGGAAACAGAACTACTGCCTCATTTCTAAGCAGTCAATCTTGTGCCCTAGAGGTCACTTTTCTTGCAATTCTGCTTCCTGTGTTACAGGGACAGGAAAACTTTCCGAATGCAATGCCCTTTGCTGTAAAGCTCTTCAGTGATGCCCAGATGGTAGATTTTTCATGGAAAACAAACAAACAAACAAACCAAAAATAAAAATAAAAGAAAGTATGATTATTCATAGAAGACAGTGACCCAGTGATCCCCATGAGCTGTGACTGATGATGGAGCTCAAAGAAGCTGTATCTGTTACCAATTCAGATCAAGAAATTCCTCTGGAAATTTTGAAGTTGCCATATTCTGATGTTTTGATTTTAAGGACTAATTTTTCAAAAGAGCTCTGGTTTCAGGCTAGTTCCATAATGACCCCATTTTTTTGAACCATTTCTGTGCTGATCTGAACATCTGATTCTGAAAATCAGTTTTTGACCAAATGAGCAGTAAGATCAAGGCACAGGCAACAGATTCAGAAGGGAGCCGATACTCTAAGGCTGCGTTGTGTTCTACAGTGTTTCAGTGTAGTACAGGGCAGTGTAATATGAACTTGGGTTATATGTACTATGGTACTAAGGTTGCACCACCTGAGGCTGCCTTGGGATGTGCACTACAGCTCATAACTGCAGTGTAGATATAACTTTTGCTAAGCGAAATAATCTGCTTTGGCAAAGCTCCAGACAGCAATTTAATCAAGACATAGGGCATGCAATTAGAGCCTGAAATCCATATGCTGGCTCTTAAATAGCAGTGGTATCCTGCTTTTTTGTTTTTGTTGAAACTGATGGGTTTTGCACCTTTCAAAATAAGGCTGGATGCTCTGTTGTTGCAATCCTAAAGCAACTGCTTCGCACAGTTTGCTGTGAACAAAGCATGCCAGTATAGTCAGCTTGCAGAGTGATAGGAAACCTTTATCTGCCATCATGCTGCTGGATTTATTAGCATGGAGACTGTCCTGTGCTGAAGTGTCCACTGCCTGTGAAAACCCGGTTGCTCACTCCACTGTCATGAACTGCCCAACAGGAGCAGGGCAGAAAGTCCTGTGTGTGCCACATCTCTTGATAGGAGCAGACAGCTATGGACCCAGCTCCGCCCAGCAAGGATGTGATCAACAAGAGATGAAACAATCATCTCTGCATTGCTATTACTCCATTCTGTGATCCTGTACATCAGGGACGATACAAATACTTGTGGGAAATGGACAATATAGTTTATAACACTGAAAATGGCTTCTTGATCACCACATGCAAGAAACAGTGAATTAGGTACAGCTCTCAATCACACAAATTTGGCTTCCGAGTGTATTTCTGGCCATTCTCTAGTCCTGATGATAGACAGGATCAGGTAGGTAAGACCTGTGTGTATAAGAAACCCTGGTCTGTCTTTTCATTTGTTGAAGGAGATTTAATAAATCCCATCAAACATTTTGTCTATTCCATGTAGGATTTTTTTCCCCTGGTGATTGGGTTTATTTCATTTTTTTTGTTAAAATTTCCCTTCTTCCTGAACTGTTTTTATATGTATATGGTTGGGGAGCACAGGAAACACTTTGGGAAAAGAAAAATCTCCTAAGTGCCAGAACAGAAAATATTTCTTCACAAGCATGTATCACACACTGGTTGGACAGACGAGGCCACTTGTTAGATCACAGTGCTCTGCACTTCTGAAATGTTTTCCATGGGAGAATCTCATGGTACTTAACAAGGTTTAATAAATCTAATTTCACAGAGCTCCTTTGAGACAGACAAGTACTGCTGTTGTTGCTTTGAGCAGACCGCAAATTAGGCTGCTGAGCAGAATGGGAGTGAGGTAAAGGTGGATGGACTCTACTGAGAAACTGAAGGAATCTCCATCTCACTAAGTGGCAGACTGTCACAAGAGGCAGACAGCAGATATTCAGTTGCTGGTTTTTGTCTCCCCAGAAAAGTCTTTCCATTCCTGAGGATAACTTGTTTGTCCAGATTCCCACAGCAAAACCATGTCCCAAAGGATTAGCAAAGCATTTCCTAATGGCTAGATCACTGCTATTACCCATTAGCTGATCTCTTGCTTTGGAGAAATGTGCACTCCTGCTAGCGTACGTTGCATATAATTTCTAAATGATGGTAATCTACAGGATTTCTATTTCTTATTTTTTAAACTATTATTTGGACATTTGCATGTCAGATTTCAGCTAAAACATTTGCTCCAATTCAAATATATATATATTTTTACTTGACTTTTTATTTTTTTTTCCAAAAATATTTTGCCAAGATGAGAGCAGAAAGTGTAGTTTTAGAGAGGAAGGAGAGAAACCTTGGTTCTGAATGGGCTGGAGTATAGCTGTGGGATAAGTGGTGGACATAAACCTGATGCAAAAGATAAATTGTGGCTAATCAACTGCCTGCACCAGCCTGTATACTCTACCCACATTCCTAGCCCTGGATTGAAAATTTTATATTTATTTGAAATTCCCTTCTTTCCATTTATAATCATTTTCTTCCATTCTCTTGTAAAGATACTGGCTTTGTTTTCTTGAGAACCAACTCTTACAGACAAGCTGTTATTAGGTTCCCTATAAAATTTCTCTTTTACATGTTAAACACACTTAGTTCCTTCAATGTTTTTCTGTAGGGTATGTGCTCCAAACTCTCCATTCCCAGATCATCCTATAAAAATTAAATCTTTCTCTTCCTGGGAGACCCAGTGCTGGACATAGCATTCCAGATGTCAACTAATATGAACCAAAGGAAATGAAAATTTCCATCTACCTACTGGCTATGTTTCTTTCGATACAGCCAAGTATGTTGTAAGCCTCATTGACAGACTGCATTGTTGGCAATAACTGAATTATACTGAAGAGACAGACTCATAGAATCATCTAGATTGGAAACAAACGTCAAGATTATCAAGTCCAATCATCAACCTGACCTACTGAGTTCCATCACTAAACAATGTCCCTACTTTATATCCTCTTGGATGACCTGATTTACCTTTGTGTTTCTCCATTTCTCACCATACTTGATCTGCTGCAATGAAAGGCTAAAGTTCATGAGCTCTACCATAACTTTTACTATCCTCTTGAGTTTCAGTAGGCTCAAAGTCATGTCTCTCGCTTGGGAATAGTTTGACCCATCCACATCAATACTTTCTAAACCTCACTAAAATCTTTAATAGTCCAGTTTCTTTCTCGTGATAACCATGGGCCATCATGCTGTAACAGTCTATGACACTGAGGGGAGGGGATGCCAGATGCTAAAAAATGCAGGAGCTGCAACTTGATACACAGTCTTTCCAATCTTTCAGAAATAGATAGAGGATAGACAAGATGGTGATCTGCTTTATCATAGCAGCCCAAGAACTCACCCCGGTGACTCCTGAACCAGCAGCTCAGTTTGGGCATTTATCACTTAAATGATCTGGAAGTATTTGGGATGGGGAGATTTCAGTGATGCAAACATATGTACTCAACTCAGACCTAAGAAAATTTGTAAATTCAGGCTCTGATGTATTTTCAATAGCAAATTAAGAGCTTAAGTACTTTACTGATATTGGACTTGAAATGCCGCTATCAGTCCAGAACATTCTCTCTATATTCTCCATTTAAAATTGTGGATGTTACAGTGGTCTGGAATAGTATAATAGACACATGAAATACAGCGTTTACATGGGGGTCATGTCACAACCTACAGCAGAAAATGCTAATTTAGATTCCTCAGTAGTTCTGGCATCCCTGTCCTTTTAATCATTAAGGGTCAATAGCCAGAAACTGAGCCAGAAGTCATCAACTTACTTAGGAGTACCATCCCAGCTTGTATTTGTGTGCAATCTGATACATTACATGGCTGAAGCAGTGGTTTTCATCACATTCCTCTCTTTTTGATAATAAGAGATCTGTTTTCTTGTGTTAGTTTTTGTTGTTTCCTAACAAAATTCCTTCCAAAAAAGAGATAACACAGGAAAAAAACAAACATGAAATGTGATTTTTTTTTTCAGTTAACAGGAGATGGGAAAACTGTTTTCAGTGGAGAACTGCCTTGCTGTTCTCCAGAATATTTTGGCAAGAGAGACAGAGAAACATAACTAAATATTTGCAGCGGACTCAATAGCTGTGACATCTAGAGAAGCAGTGTTTGAACAGTGAAATAATTGCATCTATGAGAAGTACACTAGATACTGGGAACACTCACAGAATAATGTGTAGGACATCTATGGACAACCCAGGAATATCTTTCTATATGCTTGTCCTGTGTAATCAAAAATAAAGCAAGAAGGACATGCAGAGAAATGATGTTCTCTGAACAAAGAATTGCTTGGAAACTGTTGCTGTTCCTTCTGTACAATGAGCTGTCACATATGCACTCTGCCTCTGTGAAGCATTAGCTGTTGAAATGACGTAAGCTCAGCACTAAGCTGGCATTCTGAGAAGAGACTCTTGCAGAAGACCTTGATCAGTGCAAGCTGGGTATGATACTACTCAGAGACTTTGTAAACCAGACTATGGGCGACTCAAGTCACGTTTACAGCTGATGACTGGCTTTGAGAAAAGCCTGATGGTTCAAAAGCCACTATAGCTGGTGGTTCAAAAAGCATGAATGAGATCCTGGAATTAAAAGTAAATATGGCTATTTGAAATTCATCAGCTGTTGCATAAGTCCTACTTAGAAGGGGCAGAATGAGAGTTGGTGATGTCAAGATGTCCTTAACACATTCCTATTCAGTTTCTCCTGTAGTTACATCCTTCCTCACATGGAACATTGTAGGGCTCCTTCTTTCTCATCTAGAAGCTCAAGGTTTACATATACATGTCCATTTACAATAAGAGAAAATGCTCTCATGGAAGGGAAAAAAACAAAAACAAATGAAAAACCAACCAGCTTACCAGCCAAGACTGCAGAGGAATGAATTAGTTTGTGATTTTCTAGGAAGCCAAGGAGAGGAAGGTACCTATGTTTATTTGGAATCTTTAGGGAACACACGTCCGGTGTTGTGAAGGCACTTTGAAAATCTCAGCCTAGTGGATGCTCATTTTCTGAATGTGGAACAGAAACACAGAGAGGAACAAGCAACAAGAATCTGTTTAGGGGGTAGAGTAGGGAGAGAAAGAACCAAGATAAAAGAGGAAAGAAGTTTGAAGAAGACACCAAAAAGTCAGAAGGCGCATATATGACTTAAATATTAGTGGCAGGTGGCCCATCTCACAGAATAGATCTTTTAGTAAGGATTTAGTCTTACAAGCACGAAATCACCTCAGGCTGTTGCACAGTTCAATGCAAAGCTGTTCTACACAGCACAAATGGCATACGTGCAGTGTAGTCCTTGATGACTCCAGCAGCCTCTAGCACATGTCCTGCCCATATCCCTATTGAGTCCATGTGCAGGGAGACAGGACTCCTTATAAGATTTTTTAGCATGTAGTCTTTCTAAGAGGATTTTTGCACTATTTTCCATGTTGTGGAAATCACGTGCTGTTCTCTGGGTTCTCTGGTTGGAAGATGGTTTATTCCTGAAGGAAGAGAATGGAGGTGTTTGTTTCATGCTCCAAGAGGCCCTGGGAGAACAGTGTGGCTGAAGAGAAATGATTGCCAGGGAAAGATAGCCAGTAAATGAGCACACACTCTGAATTTCCCACCAGATGCTCACTTACTTCGGAAAGAGACTTTAGCTGTTGTGATAACAGTAATTTAACTTTAAATTTTCTCTTGTGGTTGTTGCTAGTTTACTTGAGACACAGCAAGAATTCACAGGAAGAGAGCTGGGCAGTGGTCTGAAATCTTGACATTTTTTCTTGATGAATCTTTAAATTGGAAATAACCTTCATGACTGTGATTTGGAGATGTAGAGTGTCACCAGCATAAAGGAAACTTTGCACAGGGCTGAGGCCCCACACATAAATCTGAATGGAGTGGATACAGAAATAAAAGGCCCAGCCTACCTAAAGGAATGTCTTAAGCATTTAAAGAGAGCTGACTATAGGGAATGCAGCCTGATCTTCACTTTCAGAAGACGAGTCCAGGTTGCAGAAACAGAGAATATTACGTGTGGCCAAATCCAGCACTTGAATAGTCATATTCCTGCTTACATGTGCATATTCCTTACAGAGCTGACCTGAGTATTTTAAATATGGCATATGGATTATCTGTGCAGGTGCTCCCCTATGCAAATGAACAATGCTTTTTTCTCATCCTTTTTACAATGTCATTGAACAACTCTAAGGAAAATAGGTCTGAAATTTCTGTTGTCAACCAGGAGACGGTGGATAATCTGACTTGATTAAAAAAACTATGAAGATAAAATTACGTTCTCTGAACTTTAGAGAATTTACCTTCTGATCCCAGAATCAGCTCAGCTCAGAAATTTTTATTGTGAAAAAAGCTTTTTTACGTGAGTCTTTTCACTGACTGAGAAGCCTGGCTTGGGTTTTTAGGGATCAAATGCTGTGCAGATTGGGCCCACTGCTAATTTAAACACATCATCTAAAAACTAATTATGCAGATCGTCATTAACGATAATAGCCTAGTCTGACCAGAAAATAATTAAGCATTCTGCTTTCTCTTGTTTTTCTCTCTGCAAAAAGTGCCTATTGCGCACACCAACTCAGTGGGGAAGGTGTTCGTTGCTGATTTACCAATAAATTCTTTTTTCCTTAGTGAAAGGATAATGAAAGAAGCAGAAATCTGACAGCAGGAGCATCATGAAATGATTTTGCAGACAGCTGTCCAGACAGAAACCTGGCGAGGGAAGGTGAAAGGAGGTGAAGGGAAAGTTTTGAAACACAATGACAAATTCACGGGAGGAAAAAAAACAAAGAAAAATAACTGAAATTATTTCTTATCTGAAGAGCTCAGCATGGTTTATTTTCAGGCTGAGAAGATGTGCTGTGGACTTCATGATGCTTACAGCTCTTGAGCAAATGAGAAATACTTGAGAGGGCTACAGAGGAAAGCACTCAGCACCCTGAGGACAGTTTGGAAGCATGGGAGCAGGGGGTGCTCAGCCTCATGCTGCACCTTCTGGATGGAGGGTTCTCACGTTTGGTAGGGGAGTGATGGCAGCTGCTGCTGGAGCTATGGTGTAGAGGTGACAGTCAGAAAATGTGATAGTCTTCTGGCATGCCACCAACAGGTTTGTTTTTAGTGCTCTGAAGTTCTTATGTCTTCAGGCTTGAGTCTGCAAGGCCTGCTCTTTTTGATAGGGATTTTTTTTTTTTTTTTTTTTTGAAACAGAAGTCATCACTGGCTATCTTAACAAGATGAGCACCATTATTAAATCTTTTCTAGATAGCTTGATTTCTAGAGGAAAGCTAGAAGAGATGGACTGGAGAGAAGCCAACCTAATATATGTCAAGGGGAAGTAATCTACTGAGTAGTTCTTTTCTAGCTGGAAACTGTGGCACACTGAGTGATTTGTGAACCTATTTATTTTTTCTGAAAAGATGTGCAAGGAAGTTCTTATGTTTGAATAACTATTGGCAACTATGCAAAGCTATGCATAGCATAGATGTTACTGTTAGATATTTCTGTTGTTTCATCCTTCTTAATAAGTTTCAAAAATTGGGTGATATACAGATATGCATTGCCATTTTTCATATGTACTGAATAAGTCTCTTATCAGGACTTCTGATTTACATGTGACAGCTGCTCCAAACCCAAGCTTTTGGAATATGAGACGTTGGTATATATATATGTAATATATTCAATGTGTATCGCATCCAATCTGCCGCTTCAGATATGGATTTAATCTTATGTCAGTGAGCACCAGGGACTGGCTTCAAAGAGACAGACTGACAGATGTTGTATAAGAAGCCCCAGGACATTTTAGGAGTGTGGTGTGACTGCCTCAGGGCTTCTGGGAGGGAAGAAAATGTCTCTTCCATTCCCTTAATGGTAAATACTTCTACGGATATGCCTTTTAGTCTATGTTATGTCCTTTTGACACTGTTGAATTCGGGGTGGACTGAGAAATAGAGTCAGATGAAAGGTACAGTGAAGCCACTGCCACCTCTATACCAGTGCGATTGTGCAAGCTTATAATGTTTCTTCCTCAGAATATTTTACCAGCCTTGAGATACTTGCATTCCTGGGAATTTATAAGCCAAGGATGATATCTGTACAGAATTTCCTCATTTTTCCTAGTCACTTCTTATATTGGTTTAGTTTTTACCATCCACAACAGCCTGCAATTTGCTGTTTCATTTGATGTACCCTTGTCTGATTGTTAGAGACAATGAATAATGATGAACTCAAGTTACTCAAGATTTTGTAACTATCATTCCTCTTCTTCAGATATCTCTTTTCCAGCTGTGGCTCTTTGTACTTGAAGTGATCATATGCATGTAACTGCTGACATACTTTCCTTCCACCCAAACTGATCCACAGTGGGACAAACCACTCCTACTGAGAAGTGGCTGAACGTTTTCTCTGCCAAAATTATTCTCCTGTGGTGTGGGTAACCATCTTCCTACTTACTCCCTGTTGTCTGTGGATACACAGACAAGCCATACACTGGATCACAAAAAGGGAAAAAAGGTGATATTTGTTGAAATGCTCCTTCTGTAGTTATGCATATCCTATGGAAACAGGACATACTCCCAGGCTGATGGGAATTAATGCCTTGAAAACAGAAGCAGCCAATTACTTAATGTAATTCTAACTGAAATGAACACTGAAAGAAACATTGTCCTGCTTATGAAAGAGGTAAATCCGTGAGCTTTCAGTCACGGCTGAGGTGGTCTGTAGCACAGAACATTTTTTCTTCTTTGACACAGTAATTAGGTCTTGTATACAGACTGTGAAATCACACTGCTCATAGTAGCCCAGTAGTCTACTTCAGTTGTGCCCATCAGCCAGAAGGTTTGGTGCCTTTTGAAACCTATAGGTAGCATTCACCAAAACTAGCTGCAGGGCTTACCTACGTGAATTTTAGCTTAAGCCATTACTCAAGATGGTTATGAGTGATGTGGTCTGGCTTATTTAATATAACCCAAAATAGTTGTACATTGATTTGAAATCTTTTGTTAAACTAGAGGATGTTTTTGATTGTGACTAACACACACTGGCAGGGGTGGGGAACTTTAGAATATCCATGGCTTCATTGCCATAGGAATTCCTGGGCTGGTGAGCAGAGACGCAGAATAAAAGGGGCCATATGTGTCCTTTGTGTTTATTCAATGGAGCAAAATGCCATGGAGTATAAGCTTTATAATGAGTTTCTAAAAAACTGGAAGAATGGGAGTAAAAGGAATCAACATCCATTGTGGTTAGTTTCTGGAGTCTGAGGGCAAACATGAAAGAGAAACATAGTTTGAAGGATATGTGGATCATTTATCCCACCTGCAACCTTACACCAATCCAAGACATTAAATACCCTCCAACACCCTACTGAGATCCTATTTGAAATGAATATTGTAAAACCAAAAGCTGAAGATGCAATGTGCCAGAAGAAAGGAGCAAGAGGTACTGAGGACATCTGTCTTCTGTGCTGGACTTCTGATGTGCTTGCACTGCATTCTGTCAGGCAACATTTCCTGTTAAAATCTATCTTAATATGAACAATATATGAAAACAAAAGCAAAGAGTAAATTTGGAATCCATTCAGAAACTCTGCTGTCTGTAAGCGATATTTGGGAATTTGTTCATTGAAGTCAGCAGAATAATTTTTACTGGCTGCAGCGTGCTTAATTAGATGCTAAATTCTTGTAATCCTTTGGGTCAGGTGTAATTCTAGTTTCTGGCAATATGTCATTTTCACTTTATTTCAGCCTGGAAGTAAGACAAGAATTTCTTCTTTTTTTTTACATCTCTATCATTTACATGACAAATAGCACATAAACTTGGCATGATGAGCATGTATATATTCAGAAATATAGGTGGCATAATTTATTATTGATGTGAAAGCAGAGATCTGAACACAGGTTTATAAAAATCTCATGAAATCCAAAGTTCAAAATTAATACTAAGGCTTTTGGAAACTTCAGCTGCCCTCAGGATACACCATGACTAGAGGAAGTGAGCAGCTGGCAGAGATTAGAACTGAAGCAAGTGTTTTAAAGAATGAATCAAACTAATACAAATTCAGTAAAAGATTATAAACTATACAGACCCCTAGGATAAATTGATTGATCTAAATCTTGATTTTTGTCCATCTCATGTGAGCAGAATTTGCTTCAGAGGTATTGCAGACAAATGATTCTCACCCGATGGAGTTGCAGTGACTTACCTGTATGGAGACGCTGCTGTAGGAACCACCTATAACTCCTGCAATGAGTAATGGTAAATTCTCTTGAATGGCATATGAGCCATCTGGGCACATATATTCTGTTTCATCTACTTTAGTCAAAGATGCCCTGACAAACTCCAAAGACTGTTCTAAGGCATATGTATCCCTGGAACACGTGTCCAAGATGTGAACTCCAAGTTTAATTCCTGGCAGCAAGTAGTTGTCTCTATTGATTTCGTCGATGGCAAACAACATGGCCTCCAAGCGCTGGATGCCTCGATCCTCATTGATTCTCCCACATTCTTCTATCCCAGTGCCTTTTTCATTGATTGGGAATAAGCCACCTAAGACCAGGTCTCCTTCTATCTTAATTTCCTTCCTTACAAAGCTGTGGTCACTTAGGGAAAGGAAAACTCCTTTGGAAAACAAAGCTAGCGCAAGGACTTGGAGTCTGGTGAACATCTTCATTGGTCCTGTTTTAGCAGCTCTAAGAAACATTGGTGGGAGCAAAAGTGCTCTTCAGTCCTTCTGATCCATTACCAAAGTTGGAGTGTTGTCCCACAAGTCAGTGAAGAGCGAGCCAGTAAGACTTTCCACTGGATTTCTAAAGAAGAGATGAAAGTAATTAGAAAAGGCAAAAGGAGAAGTGAGTTGCTACAAAGCTTTTATCAATAAAATATTCAAGAACAGCATTAAGGGAATACTGGGTAGTATGGGTAATAAGAGATACATTTGTCTTGTTCTCTCATAGAGTACCTTATTCCATTTGCTCTGTAACTGATTACAGACTACGCATTTGCAAGATCTCTCTATTCTGGACTCAGAGTCTCATGTGTTCTCATTCACTGCATCTCCAGCTGCTTCCAGCCTTCCTTTAGTAAGTTTTTCTCTTTTTGTTGATTACATCCTACTTAAAATTCCTGCAGCTATGGCACTGCCACTGTGCTTTCTCCTTGCTGGCTCTCCTTTTCCTGAGCCCAGCACTCGGCCTTCACTCAGCCTTCATATCCAAGGTCTTTTGCTAATGTCCACCTGCCCGCCTTCCTTTAGTGGACTGCTCACCTGTTGAGAGCAATGGGAGCATGGAAGAAATCCTTTGTGGTTTCACCTCTGGTTTTTTGCTGTGCAAGTTGTTTGAAACACAGGAAATGCCTGTTTAAGCAGGTGGGAGAGAAGGGCTGTGTCTGTATTAAAAAATGAACAAGGTCATACCATACCAGTTAACATATCCCTGGCATGGATGAGACTCAGATCAACTACTGTTCTGCTAAGCAATACCTGGGCAACCAATGACCAGAAACTTTTCTCAGTAAACAGTTTGGTTGTGTCCACAGATGCTTGGTCATTTTGTACTGGTTTGTCTCAGCAACAGAGAATGGCTTGTGGTCCATTTTAGTTATTAGCATTGCAGTTCTGCAAGGCACTTTTCTAAGTGACCTTCCAAGTGTAGTTATTACGTGGAAGGCCTAGAAATTGAACCTGAATCTCCTTATGCCTTAACCACAAAATCGTCCCTCCTTAAGGCACAAAAGATTCTCTTCCAAGCAAATTAAGTCAAAAAAGGGGAAAAAAGAGAGATGAAAGAGAAAAAGGAGAGACATGACAAGGAGGAATCTTGTACTTGATGCCTTCTTAGGGCATGGAAATGCCTACAGCTAGACTTGCTCTCTTTATTGTTAATCACAGTTCAGTGCTCAGATCACAGGGAGAGCAGAGCAATGATGTATTCACTTAGGATATGATTTTACTCTCTCTATGGTCAAAATATTCTGCCAATGACCTTAAAAAGAGAAAAATCAAGCTTTTGAGTGATAACTGTGATAATTCTGTGACCCATACACAAAGTCTCTCTATGCAATACAGATACATGATTTATCTGTGGACTCCTTGTCAGTATCTCTTCAAATATGTCAAAGCGGCTGCTTTGATCTCCAGCTTCTCAGGTAAATCAAGTGTGATCATATTTAAATGGATCAGTTTAATAATTTATTTCTGTACTTATCTTTTTCTTAACAGAATATATGTTATTATAAGACGTGTAGGGTTAATAATTTAGAAATACTTACCACAAAGGAATTGAAATAAGCAACAATTAAGGTTTAACAGTGAATGATGGATGAGCAAGCTTATTTCAAGGCAGTTGTTTATCATGGTACAATTTCAATGTTGCTGCACCAAATTGTGTAAAATGATAGTATTTTATTCATATTTATGCCAACATTGTTCTCTCATAAATCAGTGATGTGTCATAAGAACAGTTAAAGATCTTTCACTCCAATCCTAGTAATATGTGTGTAGACTTAGCTGCAGGCTGTCTCAGCAGAATTTTCCATTCAGAAATAAGTGATGTATTAATGGAAAACAAGCTTCATCATTCCTCAGTGATCTATATGCAAGGCAGGTTGTTGATCACATGTGGTCTAGTAAACAGTTCCAGAAAAGACTTTTTATGTGTAATGTTAGGAGGAGTAATGAAGTATTTGTTCAGCAGTCATTTCTGTTTCAGACTTAGTACTATAATTTGCCAAATGATACTCAAATGTATGCAGGACATATAAAAATATTGAAAACATCCAATTGAAAATAATTATCAGACAAAAGGGCAGCATTTTTCACATACGTTTTTTGTACGATTAATTATTCAACTGGGCTGTCTTCCACTGTCACTAATACATTGTATGGATAAAAACAGACCTTTGGAGTCTGGAGTTTGTTTTCATGCAATATCCATCCTATTTACTTCCGTAGCTTCTGTCATCACTATATCTTAGAACATATTCCTGTATTTACCCTTACAACACTTATAAAATATTCTTCCCTGCTTTGCACTTGCGTAAAAAGAGGCACAGAAAGATTAAATGAGATTCTTAGAAGAGTCTAAGTCCAGATTTTCACAGAATCGTAAAATTATAGGAGTTGGAAGGGACCTCCGGAGATCATTGAGTCCAATTCCCTGCTAAAGCAGGTTCCCAACAGCAGGTTGCACAGGAAGGCATCCAGAGGTGTCTTGAATATTTCCAGAAGCGGATTCCGCAACATCTCTGGGCAGCCTGTTCCAGTGCTCTGTCACTCTGACAGTAAAGTTCTTCCTTGTGTTAGTATGGAACTTCCTCTGTTCCAGACACATTTTCTTGGCACTCACAGTTGCTACCAGTATTAGAAAAGGGCTCCACTTCCCTTTAGATATTGAAGAACACGATTTTGGCAGTGCCTTGAACATCCTAGTTCCCTATGAAGCCTATAAAGTCTTCTAAAATGTACCTGAGACAAGTATAGAGCTATAACAGATTTACTACAAAGAGGAAGAAGGCTCTGTTTTCATCTTCCTGCCTCCCTCATAGGGGCTGGTTGCTGCCATAGTGTTGTCATCCACCTTTAATCACATCTGTGTTGGAAGGATCTGTGTGTCAGCAGTAAGTGTTAGAAAGGGACTGCAAATATTATGTACATTGCACATAAAAAGGGTACATGTAAAATGAATGATGCTGTAGGAAGGAATGGTTTTGCCTGCAAATAATGCAAAACACGTCTATGTTTTATCTGTTAAGTTTGTCACTGTGGCCCTGCTGAAGCTGGAATCAGTCATGGCTGAACAGGGATCAGTCCCAGCAGAAGTCAAGGAGCAACTGGAGAAGATGACGGGAATAGACATGGTCATTTATCTGTTTTCTCCTTGCAGCCTTGGAAGGAGGAGATCAGAAGTCCACTTGGACTGGAGATCCCAAGATCCTACTCTGTCTGGGGACGTGCTGCTTGGTAAGGGGTACCCGTGGGGGAATACCACCTTAGCCTCCTGTGTGGTAGTGCTTGTGGAGCTTTGAGCTCTTCACAGAGGCAAGCCAGAGTTAAGATGGGGACTTTCATCTTTGTTTCTTTAATCTGAAAGAATCTCTGATAGCAAAATAAAATTATCCGTCTTGAAACTGGAGTTTTCTCTGGAGGTGTTTGAGGCCAGGTTTGATGGGGCCTTGAGCCATGTGATCTAGTGCCTGATTTTGTGATTGGCAACACTGTCCACAGCAGTGGTGTGGGAAACAGGTGATCTTTGAGATCCCTTCCAACTCAAGGCATTCTATGATGCTATGAAACTGTAGGAAGACACTACACACAGCATCCTGCTTTCCAGGAAAACACAAACATCCTGTCTTATGTGTTCAAATTGTATGTTTATAAACAGGAGACAGTTACAAGTACGCTGTGTTGGTCACTAGATATGCTTCTCTCTTTCTGAAGGCTTGGAAGCCTGTGCCCTGCTGCCCATTCAGCTGTGTTGCCAAAGAGCAGGTTGAAGAGTGGAAGCCATAGTGTGAAGGCTCATTGGTCTTGGGGGCTTCCCCCATGGGCTCTAATGGAGTAACGCTTCTAGGATCAACAGCTTCTCAGCACTTTGTGAAGCAGATCAGGCTGGCTGGTGAGTGGCATCACTATGGTGACACCGAACAGACAGCTTGACATGAAGAAGGGAGGATATTTTAAAGCAGTTTGCAAAGATAGGCTAACATCACAGTTTCTCTCCTGCTCTTGCTGGCGTGCACCTCCCACATGCTTTCTCTGCAGCTTGCATAATTCACAAATATCTATAGGGACATTTTGTACCTATTCCAGGCTAATACAGAACATACTCCTCCCCGAACCATTGTGAAGGTAGCACGCTGGGTCAGCCTTTGCCATTTCCTATCAGAAGGGATTTCACCACACTGACCACTGCATTTTGTCTTTGCAATAATTCTCTCCTAAAACCATAGAGTCATAGATCATTGCAATTGGAAAAGACCACTATGATCATATGGGCCAGTCATCAACCCATTCCCACCATGCCCACTAACCATGTCCCTCAGTGCCACATCTGTCCTTTTCTTGAACACTTCCAGGGACGGTGATTCCACCACCTCCCTTTGCAGCCTGTGCCAATGCCTAACCACTCTTCTTGAGAAGAAATTTTTCCTAACATCCAAGCATGTTTCTAGGAAAGTGAGTTAACATTTCAGAAAGGAGTATTTGTTGATCAAACTACAGTTCCCTCATTTTTAATTTATGTTTAATGTTTCAACTCCTGCCATGGGCAGGCTTATATTTTTCTAGGGGTTCTGTTAATATAAAATATATTAAAACCATATACAGCCATAGAGAGTTCGGATCCCTGATGGAAATAGATGTAAAGACTAGGCATAGAAGTGATCCAAATATCAAAATCAAAAATAAACAGATACAGGCACAAAGAGAATAGTTTCCATGTCTGGATCAGAAAGCTTTTGCCAGCACTTCCCTGTGTGAATTCAGCTAGCAGCACTCTGCTTGTGAACCACTTTTCCTGGACACACTGCCTTTGGAGCTCCTTCTTTTTCTACCACCAAAGGTCCACAGGGGAGAGTGACATCTGCTCCTGGAGGACACTGTCAGCACTTCCTTCAGAAAAAACAACTCACTTATGTTAAGACAGCAGCTGTGCAGCTTTTGTTCAAAATATTCTTGCCTGTTGGTCTGAAAAATTCTTTTTTTTTTACACAATATTTCTGTGCTTGTTAAATGTTGATTGCACAAATTCAGTACTTGGAACACGTTTGCTTATTTACAAAGGATGTGCAAGTTCTTTCCCCAAAAACAGTAAGAAAGAGGAAAAAAAAGATGTCTGGGTTTTCCACATTGAGTATTCCACTGATATCATCTACAAAACAAAATCTCATGGCTTTCTTCCAGGGGTATATGCACATGACAGCTCTGGTCTCCTGCAGGCTTTTTGCTTTCAGCTCACAGAATAGAATCACCTGTGCTATTGGTTCAGAAGTGAATTCTTGTTAGGCTTGAGGTGTCACTGCAATCTCTTTTTCTGAGTGTCAAACTCTGAAAAGAAGTGCAATTGCATGTTCCATTTAGCCTGATGACTTGTAAGTGGAGTATGATTGTTCATAGATCAATGAGAAATTTGCTGACACCTTCCACCGTATCAACACCAACGTCTGGCATTTGCAGTCTATCTAACAGCTGTAGACTTTCTAATTTTCCACTTACAGGGCTAAGGATGGAATGAGAAACTTCATTGATTGCTGAGGCACCTCAGATCTCCTAGTAGTGTTTCCAAAGCTGATAACTTAACTAGCAAATGGGACAATGTCCATGAACGAGCTAAAACTATGAAGGGTTTTTTTCTTTTCCTTATTCTCTATTCCTTGCCCCTTGCTATCCTAAATTCCCATACATTTAACCCCCCCCCCCCCCCCCCCCCCCCCAAGCACTTTACAAGACTTATCTGTTTATCCATCTTCCTGAGAAAAGATGCAACAAGAGCTGACGTGGGTGCTGGAGAAGATTATGTTTAGCTTTATTGTGGGTGGCTCCCTCTTGGCAGTCATGGATTTTTACTGCATTATTCAGGACTATAATGTGATATTGTGGTGCTGGAGCCATATGTCAACTCACTATCACCTACCACCCTTAATAAACTTTCTTTGGAGGCAGACTGCGCTCAGTGGAAAGTCACAGGGGAGGCTCCCCATGCCCATGCTCTCGGTCCACATTATAACATTGAAGCTGGTGATTCCTTCAATGTTTCTGTCTCCAAGGGCACCCCACGAGAGATATATCTTTCCCTGAGCCCCTGCTGTGCCCTATAAATCTTATCTAGAGAAGTACGTTTCTAAAACAATTCCAATTTTGCCTCAAATTCTGGCTCATTTTAAAGACTGACACAAGTTAAATGGCACAATGTCTTTCTCTTGGAGATCACGGATAACTTACACAGCAGCATAGCTCATCCAGCATGTTTGGCACATTTATATGTGCTCTGCCAGAACTTGACCTTAACGCCTGGTGAGAACTGCGCTGAAAGATGTCTCACATCATAAGAAAAGAGTGATGGACGAGCTTGAGTCTTCTTACCAATTATAATTAGAGGTGCCATCACCTCTGGAAAAGAAATATTTCTAAGGGAACGGAAGCCTTGCAGTGACAGATATGTACCAGGTACACAAATTGCTCACATTTTGATTCTGACTGGCTGAAATTTGATAGATTGAATCAGGAAGTAAAAAGAAGAGGAAAAAAGTTGTAGAAGGGATGGTGAGGTAGAGAAAATAAATAAATTTCCTCCGTGAAAGTAGAGATATTTATTTTGTGAAATGTTAATCAGATGCTGATGCATAAATTTGCTGAAAATAAATCAAAGTTCTTTAAATTTCAATTTTTTTTTGCTGTTATGTCTCTCTCTCTTTTTCCTCTTTCTTTTATTTCATTCGGAAAAAATATTAAAAATGGCTATACAGTTTGGTGATTTTGTGCCTTTCACTTCAACTTGGAGATCCATACTTGAAAACATGAATTAATACTCTTGTGCTACACTTCCAGTAACACGGGAGTACAAAAAATACAAGTTTATCCCATGCGTGATATGTTGTAGAAATGTTGCCATCCTATTGGAAATGTCTTAAAAGCTTTGGGGGTGATTTCAATATAAAGAATGACATACAATGCAAGACATAAAATGTTGGTGTAGAGGGAAACCATTCCCCTTAAAATACAAACTTAAATTATATTATGTTAGAGGAAAAATAAAAAAAGGAATCAGAACCCTGCATTACTGTTTGTACTCTGCTAACATCAATGAGAGAAGCTTTATGTTTTCTACAATGTCAACATAAAACAGATGCCCAGACCTTGCCTTAGAGATACATGGCATATTCATCCTGTTTCAAAAATAGAACTTAAAATATTCAGTGCACGGGAAAACAAATGTCTCTGATGTTATATTCTTGAAGTTTCTATATATTAAAGGATTCTGTACATTGCAACTGGACCTATTAATTTAGCCCAACAAAGAACAAGGAGACATCAAAAATTACAATACATTAATGTGATGTGAAAATATGAGTCTTTGCTTCTTGTTAAATCAAAGGAATGTACTTGGCATTGGCTGAGTCCTTCAGTAGCAAATTTGGTCCCAGAAGTTGGCGCTGCAATGAGCAGACCCCCAGAGCTAGAGATCCAGATCAGACACTGCAGTCTCTTAACTCATCTGAGTTTCTTCAGTACTTTGACAATAAGTATATTTGTGCCTATTGGGAAGGCCAGCCATGAGCCTGAGGCTTTGCACCATCTGGACAATTTGTGGTGTAATGGTCTTGGTGTAATGCAGGGTTAGACCTTTGCAAGCCCCACCATCTTCCCGTCTGTCTCTTTTGGATTGAGCTGAATCCTACTGCTTTTTATCCATCTGCTTATTTCTTCCAGGCATTGGCGACAGCTGAATGCACATCAGCAGACCGCAATGAACAGACAAGTGCTATCTGCTTATTGATTGTATGCTAATAATTCTAGTCTCACGTCTTCCTGTGTGGTCCCGGAAAGACACAGAATAGGAAAAGTGGGAATACAAGGGCTTTGGGGACAAAGGAGCAGCTGGTTTATGTGACCTGCGGATGTCACAGCATTATTCCTCTTAGGTGGTCCAGGGACACCATTGCCATGTAAAGGTCAACAGTGCCAAAGTCTGGATGAGAGAGTTAAGGGCATAAATGTAGAACTGTCTCAGACAGAGTGAACCACGGAATATTCAGTATCATGTCCTTACAAGTAGCTTTTAGCCAAGTGGAGCTTTACCACCTGTGCTTAATGCAAGTGAATCTTAACTCAGTGAAGTTAGTTTCTACCTAAGTGTGGTCCCTAAGGGATATCTGTACATTTAGTCTTTGGACAAGTGCTTAGCCTTTCCCTCTTACTTGATTCTTAAGCATGAGTTTTTTCCACCCACACAGAGCTCTGCTTTGCGTTCCTAACCACTTTCCAGCTCTCTGGAACATCTGTAGGGCTTTTCCAGAACCCAGATCTCTCCATGAGCCCATGCTCCAGACAAGGTTCTCTGCCCATGCATTCTTGGCTCTCACCAAATGGTATTGGTGCTGGCTGCCAGATTCACTCTCATTGCTCCTCTGCCATGACATTTTCATTGCACTGTGGCAATAGGGCCAAAACATGCTGAACCTCTGCATATGTGGAGGGCAGAGAGTCCTTTCTCACTATAACTGGTGTTGAGATTCAATTTAGCTGCTAATACATCCAGCGTTAGTCATACAGGCCTTGCTGTGTGTACCTTTTCTCTTCTCCATCTGCATAAGGGATGACTTTTGCTGTCACCTAAGCTGTTCCAATGGGACTTAATCTTGGCCAAAAGCCCCAGGTAACTGCATTCAAATATGGTCCAGTACCCTCCACATCACCAGTCAATTTAAAAGAAACTTTCCTGGAACAGCAAAGGGGAAGGCCAGCAGTAGGCAAAGCCCCCTCCTAGGATCCTTCTCACCCACCCATGACTTGGTTACAAGCCAAATAAAAGCCTTCCAAAATTGGTGGTCCCATTGCTTCCTGGTCTGAGATGTATCTCCCTGCTTACCACAGCAGAGCAAGACACTCAGCTGGGAATTTTCCAAGCTGAGATGGTTTCTCTCATTTGTCAAATGAGGCAATATTTCTCCTGACATATACACCAGAAGCTCTTTAGAGGAGGTACTGTTGCCTTACCCCTGGCTGTTCAGTGCTGCACTCCTCTCATCACCACCAGCCATTTATTGATGAGATTCAATCTGCCTGACTTGCATACTTAGCACATGGCAACCTTTGACCTCCCTCAAGAGAATCTCCTGATTATTCTGACCTAGGGATCTAATAAATGCACAGGATATCAATGGTCATGAAAATCCTTCTAATGAAAACTCAGGTACTTAGGTACTTGCTTTAGGAGGACTAGCATAGGTGTTATCTACAGAATGAGATCAAGATAGAGGCTCAGTTACACAAGTAGGGTATCACCTATTGGTCATAAATGTTTTGTTATATGTTATATGTTGTGTGTTTTGTTATATTCTTGCTAATAACAAAGACTACCAGAAGAGGATCAAAATGCAGAAAGATGCTGTTTAGGTTTGTAAAGCAAGTGAAGAATTGTTTTACTGTAGATTGTAGCATTTCATTGCAGACTTTTTTTTTTTTTTCCGACACAAAAGGATTAAAAATGTGACAACAGTAGTGTCTCTCTAAATGATCCCTTCCCCCTCACATGGAGACACCAGAGCCCAGACTGGTAACTCTTCCATCACAGGAATGTTGCCTCCAGGCTACAGCATTCAGTGAAGTGTGAAATCACAATTAACAGAGCAAGTGTTTTGTAAGTGAGCAGAGACTGCTGCAAATTACATCCTGCTATTAGCTGATTTTAGAACAACATTGTTGAACAGCTTCATGATTACTGGGCTGTGGCGTGTATTAAAAAACCATTAATAAAACGTAATTGATTGTGAATTGTTCTTGCTGCGTTTATAGTTTAAATCGTAAATGTCACGGAAGTTTACTAGAAACAAAAGCTGCCCTCAGTTATCGACAGGAACTGGATTGTTCTAAAAATTTTGGAGAACCTGATTTGCAGCTGCTGTAGAACCCATGGGTTCTGCTGACTTCAGAGTTCCTCTTTATGTTTTTATTCTCCAGTCAGCAAAGAAAGGTGTGAGACTGCCTTGTCTCTGCCAGAAAGTACCTCTGGGAGTTTGATGGAAACAATATCCTCAGCCTCAGACCTGCCATTCACTCGGCTTGCCCTTAGAAGAGGTAATGTCACTAACAGGGAACAGGGCCTGGAGATTTCCAATTACTGAGAAACAAGCAACAGTACAGAGGTATACTTAGAAATTATTCACTTTTCTTTCTCTCTTTTGAGCCCAAATTATTTTCAAACCTTAAATCGTGTTCTCTTACATGAAGACAGTATTTAACTCAGATCCATGACCCTCTCTTGGCTCATGGATGAACAAGTTATGCCACAGTACGTTTATGGCTACATTTTTTCAAACTTAGGTGCCCTGGTATGAATATTAGGATTTATAAAAGACCATTCACAATCAGTCTAATCTGGGACTTGGACAGAATTCGGGTCCCAGCCAGTGATGCAAACTGCTCTCCTACACCACTTACTGCTGCTCACTCTCAGGTTGAGAACCCCCAGTCACGTAACTCCAGTCATTGCCTGCACTTGCTGATCAAGTGAGAGTAACACCTAACTCCACGTATTAGCCAGATTTAGTCACAAGGAGACTGAACTGTGCCATAGTCCCCAGAGACATGCTTAGATACGTGGACAACCCTTTGCCTTGACTGTTTTCTACAGATATTTAAACTCAATGAATTTTCATGAGTTTTCTCACCTCACAGAGAGGCAGGATAAAGAGAAAAATAAAAGCTTGGAGTTCTGAGTGTAACCACCAGAAATGCTAGAGCGAGGAGTGCAGAAAAATCTTAGGAGATGACCTAAAATGCAGTAATAAAATATCTGCATTATTTATTGACTTTTTGGCACCCTCTACCCTGGCAAATATTCTAATATAAACAAGGAGTGGATTGCTGAAAAGCATTTTCTGCAAAAGAGCTAGCAGTAAGAACGTTTTTTTATATATATATATATCTACAAATTATCCTGTAAAAGCCAATATATCATGTTTCTGGAAAGTTATATCCCTCAAAGACAACAACAAATGTGCCTCATGCTGACAGAGGGAGTGACTTCTACAAGCATAGATCTAAATATAAGTCAACACGCAGCTCATTTCTTTTTCTGTCACAGCTCTTTGTAGGCAAAGGTGAATCCTGGAACTCCAGACTGCATTGAGCTTCTCCTCTTTTCATCTCCTCCATCCATCCTTCAGATCTTGTGTAATCTGCTTGTTTGACTCCTTTCCTGTGGCTCCAGAGCAGTGTATATTCATGCACATACATTTTTATGTGAAAAGCCAGAACCTCATATCCCCAACATACCCACTACTTTCTCTCATTGTAAATGGCCATCACTATGGCAATGACTGCTTAACACAAAATGTAGAGAGACAATTAGCAGAATTCATAAAATGTGAGATACAACTGTGTTCTGTGCGAAACCACAGACTGATTCCCATGTTGGCTTTAGTTGCCAGCTGCTCCAGGACACCATGGGGCCCTTGTCACCTTTGATCTGGTATCTTCAGCTCAGTGCAGTACAGGTGATAGCTCCTTCTGACCCTGACTTTGTCGTTTTTCTTCTCTGCAATTCAACCATCCAATCAGGCACATAAGTGAATTCAATGGCTGACCAGCCTGAACCTTAATATCTTTGGAATTAGTGTTCTGCAACAGTGTGCCTGGTGGCAGATGAAGGAACTGGCTGCATCATAGGACAAAGTACACCACATGCTTGTGACACTTCTCCTTGTGAGGAGCCTCTCTGTGGAGCCAAATCTCAGAATTCAAAATTAAATGGATGATAATGCAGAGGAAGAGCCACCATGAATAATCTGAAGAATTCCTAGTGAATTTAGGAGATAGCTGGTAATTCATTCCTTGACCTACTTCTTTCAAAACCTGTGCAAACGTTGTTTTTTGTTTTAGTAAAGACCAGATGAATGTATCCCTATTCATTCTTTACTCTTTCAAGGAATCACGTTAATTTTTATAAACAATTCAGATGGAGAAACTGTGGCCACTGAGGTCCTTCTTCATAAAAAGTCCTTGGGAAATCCTTTTCTGAACTCCAGACAGACAAGAAAGCCAAGCAATTAAGACCACCAAAAAAGGTTCTGTTCTTAGCTGAGCTTCCTAGAAGTGGATTTATCTTCAGAAAGCAGAGGTTATACATGGTTTGGACACCATTAGTGGGATGGGAAAATGCAATATGGGGATGAGTAAACCCACTTCTAAGAGGAGATCAGTGAAGTGGTCCTCTAACTCTAGGGTATAATATAGAATGACAAGAAGGCAAACATGTAAGGGAAACACTGAAAACATGTAAGGCAAACACTGAAAGGGAACCGTTACTTCCATTTTTAAGAAAGGGAGAAAGGATGACCCGGATAACTACAGGCCGGTGAGCCTCACCTCTGTACCTGGGAAGATCATGGAGCAGATCCTCCTAGAAGACATGTCAAGGCACATATGTGACAAAGAGGTGATCTGAGACAGCCAGCATGACTTCACCAAGGGTAGATCTTGCCTGACCAATCTGGTGGCCTTCTGTGATGGAGTGATGGCATCGGTGGATGGGAGAAGGGCGATGGATGTCATCTACCTGGACTTCTCCAAAGCCTTTGACAGGGTCCCTCACCACATCCTTCCCTCCAAATTGGAGAGGTATGGATTTGAAGGATGGACTGTTCGGTGGATTAAGAACTGGTTGGCTGGTCACAGCCAAAGGGTTGTGATTAATGGTTCTATGTCAGGGTGGAGGCTGGTCACGAGTGGTGTTCCCTAAGGCTCAATCTTGGGACCGGTGCTCTTCAACATCTTTATCAATGACATAGATAATGGAATCGAGTGCACCCTCAGCAAGTTTGCAGATGACACCAAGCTGAGCAGTGCAGTCGATACACTGGAAGAAAGGGAGGCTGTCCAGAGGGTCCTGGACAGGCTGGACAAGTGGGCCCACAAGAACCTAATGAGGTTCAACAAGGCCAAATGCAGGGTGCTGCACTTGGGCTGGAGCAATCCCAGGTATTTATACAACCTGGGGGAAGAACTCCTCGAGAGCAGCCCTGTGGAGAGGGACTTGGGGGTCCTGGTGGACGAGAAGCTGGACATGAGCCAGCAGTGTGCGCTGGCAGCCCGGAAGGCCAACTATGTTCTGGGCTGCGTTAAAAGAGGAGTGGTCAGCAGGGAGAGGGAGGTGGTGGTCCCCCTCTACTCGGCTCTTGTGAGGCCCCATCTGGAGTACTGTGTCTAGGCCTGGGGGCCCCAGCACAAGAAGGACGTGGAGCTCTTGGAACGAGTGCAGAGGAGGGCCACTAAGATGATCAGAGGGCTGGAGCACCTCTCCTATGAGGAAAGGTTGAGGGAACTGGGCTTGTTTAGTTTGGAGAAGAGAAGGCTCTGGGGAGACCTCATTGTGGCCTTCCAATGAAGGTCTTGAAGGTCTACTTGAAGGGAGCATATAAACAGGAGGAGGAACGATTGTTCATGAGGGTGGACAGCGATAGGACAAGGGGGAATGGTTTTAAACTGAGACAGGGGAGATGTAGGTTAGATATTAGGAGGAAGTTTTTCACACAGAGGGTGGTGATGCACTGGAACAGGTTGCCCAGGGAGGTTGTGGATGCCCCGTTCCTGGAGGTATTCAAGGCCAGGCTGGACATGGCTCTGGGCAGCCTGGTCTAGTGGTTGGCGATCCTGCACTCAGCAGGGGGCTTGAAACTCGATGATCTTTGAGGTCCTTTTCAACCCAGACCATTCTATGATTCTATGTTTCTATGTAAATGTGAAGCACTCATTGCTGGCCGGAAAGAAATGAAAGTGATTCTGGTGATAATCTATTGCCATGATTGAAATGGGCAGGGCATGGGTGATGACTGTTCACTGACTTCTCTGCTACAAGGGTGACTGAGCACATTGGAAGACTGCGTTGCATGCTCAGAACTAATGAGGGCAGGGGATTGTCCTGTCAAGACACTTGAGTTGCTCAGTGCTTCAACTAGGAATAAACTGGGACATGGGAGGTTCTGTCTGAATGTCAGAAAGTACTTCTTTACTGTGTAGGTGACAGAGCACTGGCACAGGTTGCCCAGAGAGGCTCCTGAGTCTCCTTGGAAATCTTCAGAAGCCACCTGGGTGTGGTCCTGAGAACTCTGCTCTGTGTGTCTCTGGTTGAGCAAAGCGTTCATCTGAATAACCTCCAGAGATTGCTTCCAACTTCAACCATTCTGTGATTCCTGCAGACCAGTGTGGATAGTAATGTCTACATAGGCCCAGGGACAGTGGAAAAGCTCATGAGGAAGACATCCATCCTGGCGAGCAAGAGTGAAGGCAACATACCTTCCTGAGACATTCTCTTATCCTTCCTACGAAAGGAGAGCTGTGAACTTGTTATGAGCATAGGCTGCATGGCAGGTTTGCTAGAGCCCTATGGAATGCTGTGTGAGATTGGCCAGCCACTTAAACTCTCTGTACTTCGTGGTCCTTCTTTACAGGCCAATGAGTTTTTACTGAGTTTAGACTACCTCCACAGTTTGCACAAATCAGTGTCTCCTGATTGGTTTCAGTGGGAAGAGGCGAGCACACTAGGAGAGATGATACAGACCTTAACTTGTGAAGGGATTATAAACAGCCACACTGCATGAGGCCAGCAGTCCTCCTTCCCTATAGGCTTCTCTGGCAGTGGTTAAAGATAGTGCCTAGGAAAAACAGCAGAAACCAAGCAAGTGCATATTGTTGCTTCCCTCAAGCTTGCTTACAACCTCCAGAAATTTACAGCTCAGGGGATGCCTGTGCTGGATGTAGTTTCTGTAAATTTTTTAACTGTCAATAGATTTCTCTTCTGCAAACAAGTACATTTTCCCTTTGAACTCAAGAAACTATCGACATACACCAAACAGCCTTCAGAGTTTTGAAATGAGGTTCTTATATAGGAAAAATATCTCGTTTTCATTGGAAAAGCCATCTCCTTGCCTGTTCCTGCACCTTACAGCTTTGATGCCCTCTCGTGTTTATACTGGAAAGGTGATTTGTCTGGACAAACAGCAGAAAAGATAAGGCAGTTTCCAAAGCTGTCCACTAAAGACTGATTTTAATATTTAATATTTAGCAACAAAAGTGAGGTTCTTTTTGTTTCCTTTACAATCAATGGCAGAAGACAAGAACTTCCAAATGGAAATTTACCATAGAATCATAGAATTGTTTCAATTGGAAGAGACCCTTAAGGGTCATCTGCAATCCCCTGCAATGAACGGAGACATCCACAGCTACATCAGGTTTCTCAGAGCCCCATCCAGCCTGACCTTGAATGTCTCCAGAGATGGGGCATCCACCACATCTCTGGGCAACCTGCTCCTGTGCCTCACCACCCTCACTGTGAAAAACATCCTCCTTACATCCAATCCAAATCTTCCCTCTTTTAGTTTAGGAATGTTTCCCCTTGTCCTGACACAACAGACCCTGCTAAAGAGTCTGTTCTCTTCTTTCTTATAGCCCCCCTTTAGATACTGAAAGGCAGCTATCAGGTCTCCCCAGAGCCTTCTCTTCTCCAGGCTGAACAGCCCGAGCTCTCTCAGCCAGTCCTCATAGGAGAGGTTTTCATCCCTTAGATCATTTATATCCTGACTACATTGAAAGACACTCTTCAGGTGCTGCCACCACTACAGAAATCCACAGGGTGGGTTTTAGTCAAGGTTAAAATTGTTTTGAATAGCTTTTTGCATAGAGGTTTATTATTTCTTGAAAGGTACAATCCACATTAGGGATGTACTCCATTTTCAATCCAGGAGGAGTTAGATCTGATTTATTTTGGGAGGGCGAGTGCTGGATATCTTTCTGTGTGGCCTGTGAGTCTTGTAATAACAACCTCTCTTGTTAATACAGTTCTTATTGCAACTTAAAATTATTACTTACATCCTGAATTTCACTGAGGTCAGCATGAATGAAAAATAATCCCATAAAGAATTCAGGAGCTTGCCAAGAGTCACTACATGTGTTTGTTAACAAAACTGAACCAGAGGTGAGGATTTCTTTTCTTTCTTTGCACTTCCTTGCTTTGATCAGAGTGAAGCTCCATGTCTGCCAAGATTTCTCCTGTCCACAGGAATGTAAGCAGAACTGTCCATGCTCTGCTGTGATAACTACCCCAGATTCTTCTGTTGAACGCTGATTGAAAAATGGGAGCTGGAAAACCACAAGTCAAGATGCAGGCAAAGAAAGTAGGCTAGGAATTGCACTTGCAAGATTGTGATCCAGGCTGCATTCCCCTCAAGGGCACATCCTTCTAAATCCACAGCTTGCTTCATGAGGCAGGAACATGGCAGAGAAGGACAGATGATCTTCTCCCATTGTACAGATGTACAAGGAGCAAATGGATGGAGAGATGCTTGGTCTGTGATGTGATGTTATTGGGACATGGTCTAGAGCAGTCACAGGCATGGGTTGATTGTTGGACTAGACGATCTTAGTGGTCTTTCCAACCTTAATGATTCTGTGATTCTATGAACTGCTGAGGTCTCTTTGGTGGAGCAAGGAGAGAGGCAAATGGCAGCCCTTGGCATTACTTTGCTTGAGGACTAGGGCAGCACCAGGCTTGCAGCCAAACCATTGCTGAGCCCTGGGACAGATTTTGGGAGTCTTCTTGATGGTGACTGGGCAGTCGGAAATTGGAGGAGAACAAACATGGAAAAGTGAAGAAATTCTGAAGGGAAACTTTGAAATTCCCTTTCTTTTTAGGGCTTTGACAAAATCCTAGACTTTAAGTGACGTGATGGTTTGCAGGAAAAAAGAACTGTGGTTTAAATTAGATGACGTGATGTGCTTCTAGAATTATCTGTCTCAGTTCGGCAACAAACCAAACTCTCTCTTCAGGGCTCAGACCTATGGAGTATGATGGCACACTTTTTCTTCAGAAAGAATAATCAGTGTGAACAAAATCCTCTGCCTTTTCCTATTACACACAGAAATGAAAAACTTTCATGCAAAACCAATAAGTGCTGTGAAAGCAGGTGACAATACTCAAATGATAAATCCTATCAACCCATTACATGAGAAAGAGCCCACACTTGCTCCATCGCAGGTTGTGGTTTTCAATACATTGTAGTGACTCAGAGAACAGACACCTTTGTCTGCAGTACAAAGTTATCTCAAGCAGAAGTAGCAACTGTCACAGATAGTCAGTTGCTTGAATATAAGGATTTCTAACTGGTTTGAATGCACTACCAAACTGTGAAGTGTGCCTACCTGTAGGCTTTCCTCCCTAAAACACAGCTACAAGGTGTGAAATCAAGGTTCACTGAATTCAGAGCCGAAGTTTCTCTGACTTCTCTCAAACCCCCAGCTTACATACTTTCTTTCTGACATGCTATAAGGCATTTTATTTTGCACTGAGATAGATTAATTGTCTGGCATTTTCCAGCTGATGTCAGATAAATTACAGCAGTGATATACCCCACCCATGCAAAGGGGATTTTTGGAAAGTCTATTTTCCTGTTACTCTCTCTGTGGAGGATTCTCAGGTGTCTGCTGCTGTGGCTGAGCTCACCTGTCAGCCTTTCCTTTTAAGTGGGATTTTAATCTTGTTCTTATTTTTTTTACTCAGACACCTTACCTTCCTCAAAAGAATAACTGTAAAAAATTAATATCCTTGAAGTCTGTATTTCATACAGTGGTGTTGAAACTGGCTAGCATTCAAACTTTGCTGGCATTGACAGTTACTGTAATTGCATAAGCTGTATTTCCTTAGGAAACCAGCCTGCAAAAGACCAGAGTACCCTATGAGAACGGTTCTACCCGTGCGATGTCCCAAGCTCTAAAATTTAAATCTAGTCCATTGCTAGGTAAGTCCATTGCATAGTGTTACTCCTGGAATTAGTTAATGCTATTCAACTAAATATATTTTAGACCCCGGAATAAGGTGAAATAAATTGCACTCAACTGTGTCCGTTTCTCTCTGCTGATAGCAAAGAGGGCCAGATGGACAATGGAGTTTTCTACATCAATTGAGCTCTTTAGATTTGTATTTAGTCAGTGAGATCAGTGTAGCCAAAAGAGTCTGGCTTGTGATTCATTTCATCAAATGCTGGCATGTATTTTAGGCTGAATCACACCCTCCACTATATTGACTATATTGATGAAACCCACATTAAGTCAAGACAGCTAGTTCACATGCAGACATCTACAACAGAGATGTCCAGATAAGATGGACTTCCCCTTAATGCACTTTTAGCTTTTTTTGATATAGCTAAAGACCTGCCCCTCTGTCATGTTGTTTGCATACTGTCAGACTCCTGTGTGCTTAATACAAAAACTCCCCCCCTCTGTGAGTAGGAGCAATACCGTATGAAATAGGAAGAACTCACATTCTGCAAATCTATTCTCTCTATGCGTAGTGTCTTAACTGCACTGTGAAATCATTGATTTGCTGGCTTTGAGCTGTTTTTTCATCAAGCCCAGAGGATAAGGTTTTTTTTTTGCACACCATATTTCTCTCTGGTATGGCTAATGCTAGCTTATTCCCCTTCAAATCTTATATAAAGCTTTTACAGAAGAATGCATCTGTGATATGCTTTTCAAGTTTTTTTTCTTTTAGAAAAATATGAATAAAACAGTAAACTGGAAGACTGTCAGTGTCTTTTGCATTTTATCTGTATTCTAATGCAACTCACAGGAAAATGCAAAGTCGATTAAAACCAACCAAGTGTAATAAATACATTTTTTGATTCTGTCAGTATGGCTAAAGATGAAAGCTAATGGCAAATCCATACACAGTCACACAGATCAAATGATCTATCAGTCTGTAAGCTTGCATTCATGACAGATAAATGCTCTTATTATCTTCACAGCATGCCCAAGTTGGTCTAGCATAACTTGGTGAGTTAACTTGGTACTCTGTAACTGGGATGCTTATATGTACAATGCTTCCTTTTTACAGTTTTGCAAATGCTAACAGTTTCATTTCCTCAGTCTGTCAACGGCTTTCTTCATTGATCACGGTTCATTTCTGTCCTTCAGAAGTTCTCAGTCTTTTCTCACTCCTTATTCCCAATCACAATCTTCTTGGGCTCTTCAAAGAATCATAGAATAACTTAGATTGGAAGGGAACATAATGTTCATCCAGCTCTATCCCCCTGCCCTGGGCTGGTTGCCCCCCACCAGACCAAGCTGCCCCAGCTCTCATCCAACCTGGCCTTGAGCACCTCCAGGGATGGGGCACTCACAGCTTCTCTGGGTGACCTGTGCCAGTGCCTCATCACTCTCTAGGTGAAGAATTATTCCCAGCATCTAACCTAAATCTCCCCTCTTTTAGTTTAAAACCATTCCCCTTGTCCTATTATGATCAGATTGTGTAAAAAGTTGGTCCCCCTTCTGCTTGTAAATTCCCTTCAAGTACTGGAAGGCTGCAATGAGGTCTCCCCAGAACCTTCTCTTCTCCAAGGTAAACAGGCTCAGCTATCTCAATGTTTCTTCATAGGAGAGATGATCCATCCCTCTGAGCATCTTTGTGGCCCTCCCCTGTGGCTCCACTCCAACACCTTTCTTATGCTAGGGGTCCCCAGCCTGGACACAGTACTCCAGATTGGGCCTCATGAAAGCAGAGCAGAAGAGGACAATCCCCTCCCTCTTCCTGTTTGTTACCCCTCTTTTGATGCAGCCCAGGATACCGCTGGCCTTGCGAGCTGCAAGCACACACTGCTGGCTCATGTTCACCTTTTCACCCACCAGAAACCCCAAGTACTTCTCCACAGGGCTGCTCTCAGTGAGTTCTTCTCCCAGTCTGTACACATAACTGAGATTGTTCTGATCTAAGTGCAGCACCCTGCACTTGGCCTTGTTAAACCACATTGGGTTCATGTAGGCCCACTTTTTGAACCTGTCTACGTGCCTTTGGATCTCAAATCTTCCAGCTCTTCATGATACCAACCTTTTTCTCTCAAGCTTTTTATCCACTCCAGGATACTTTGGCTGCCTGTAGTGTTTCAGTGGCATGTTGTTTGCTTTCACTTTAATGGACCGCATTGACAACAGAGATAAGGCTCTACTGGTGGTCACCTCAGTCAAGGCTGGTAGCTGAGAACAGCAATTGCAGTGAAATCCTAGCTTTGCCTTTGTGCTCTTGTCATTCTTTGATTCTTTGGTCCCAAGCAGAAACTGTGAACCAACGCAGGTTCCTTCTCTATTGTGTGGGATTATTCTGGAGGGCACTAGAAGAGCTGAGATGTTCAAGTGTTTTGAATGAGGACAGACTCTTCAAAGACTTTAGCTGCTGGACTCTTAAGAGTTTTTCCTGAGTATATGTAAGCAGTGATTATTTTGAAGAGCTGGTAACAGAGCAGCTTCAGGATATTCTCAGAGATTTAGCAGAAGTCTTGACCAAATGACTCTTGTCCTTACCCTCAGTGCACTGTTTTAAAGTATAAGCAACTGAAAGTGCTATTCAAAGAAAAGCTTGCTATATTTTTTTTTAAGTGGCAAAGCAACTTTCTTTTCATCTACATTTGTATCTCTTACACAGTTCCTATCTTGAACTTTCTTACCCTCAGTCCACTCTCAGCTCACCTTAAACTGAACCTCAAGTACACCATATCCTACATTTCCATTCAACTCATACTGTACAGACAGTCACATGGTAGGAAATGTTTGACAAATTTAGAGACAGGCAACACTGGAAGGGTTTCTTATGTAAGGATAAAACTCACAATTATTTTCAACCTGAATTTAAGAATTTATGACTGTTGCTGATTCAGCATTCATTAGAGTCAAAGTGAGACCTTTGACTGACTTCTGGTTCATAGATTCAGGAGCATTATGAACTCGAACTATGAGTTCTGTTGTACCTACAGCTTGTTTCAAGCTAAGAACATAATCACGGGGAATAAAGAACAGTGCAACACATGGGCCAAATAAAGTTCTGGTGAAACAGTCCATTTGCGTGAATGTAGTTATCTTGTTATGCACCTAGCCCACTGTTAACATTAAAATTATTTTATTTTCTTGTTCCAGATATGCAGAATCATTCATTCACCCTGAATGAATAACAGTATTTTGTACTTTAACTGAATCTCAGAATGTTATTTAGGACCACTCAAGATCTTAAATTAAATATCAGAGTAATGCGGGAGGCCATACGAAGGAAATATAGAGATCCATAATTATTCAAGTGGAAAAAATAAAATCCTTCCTCCTTCTCTCCCTTATTTGATGGATCTGGTATAAAGTGTACTGAGTTAGAATAGGTGTAGTAAGAAAGTCTTTCTCTGGAGAGAGAGTCAGGGAGTTTGCAAATATATCTGCTGGCATTGCAGAACTGGATCTTGGTTCAGGTACATGGACACAACTGCTTTCATTCTGGGACAATAGTTTACCTGGCACATATACAAATGAACAAATAGCATTTGACAGATGCATGTTAATGACCCCTGTACCAAGTGTACTTCAGTCTTCATTGTAAGCAACTTGAGTAAAGGAACAAACAGATCTACAAAATGACTACACGGACCATGTTAACATGACTGTTCGAGCTCTATGTAAGTACACCAACTGATTATTTCGATTTCTGATAGAAGGTGCACACTTTCTCTATCAATACATAGAGATCAATGGGAGAAGCTTCCAAATTTGGTCCTGTTTACCTGTTGCATTACAGGAGCAACAGAGAAGAGATTAAAAACTCATCAGCTGGTCAGCATGGATGCTGGGAGCTTTGATGCTTTCAGATGTTAAGCCTGCTGTTTCAAAGGACCCATTTTCAACTCCTAGATCTGCTGTTCAAATGAATGTGTTGATGTTTGATTGGAAGCAATACAGTTCCGGACAGGGTAAGCAACTTAAACGTTTTCCATCAGCCAGAGAATATCAATGAACAGAGATACTCATGCATGCCTGTAGGCTTTCTGGCTGCTTTCAATACTCAGGAAACAATTATAGTAGAGCATTATCTATTCTTCAGTGCATACCGTGAGTTTAAAGTAATGACATAATCTTTGCTCAGGGACTACTCATTTCCCAGGTGACTTAGCAAGAGAACACGGAAGTAAATTTGCAACACATCTCAATTTCCTTTGCTTACTTCTGTCTTGAACACCTAATATTTCCATTCAGAAATATTTTTTATCATGGAGATGTGAACAGTTTCTTCCACTTCACTACCTGAACTAATGCACAAGAATATTTTGTATTTCTTCACTACATAAAATTCTCGCTATAACTGAGAATAAGTACCATCTCTTTTGTTTTACCAGTGGGAAGCTGAGGAGACAAAGCATGGTTGTGAATTAATGGCAGAAGAAGTAAAGAAAAATCTTCTTTCCCTTTGTCAGGATCTAATTCTTACAGAACACTGGCATTGAAGAACAATGAAGAGACTAAGAAGCTAGAGACAGTAAGATGCTATCTCTAGTCTAGTCCAGTCCATATGCAGCACAGGGCTATATGACTGTAGGAAGAAGTAGTTCCTGTTATAAGATTGATATGGTTGGAAAAAGTAGGTAGTGTTTTGGATATGATCCTTTTTCAGGTCTTCATTATCTAAACTTTCTTTGTTTTATCACCAGAAACTTTGATTTAACTCCCATTGCTCTTTACAAATGTTGCTTTACTTAATCAGACTACTATGATCACCGCACCAACTCTTCATAAAACTGTTTTTCTGGACAGGTGCTGAATTTCAGCAGGGTAGTGATAATGTAGCCCATAACAGAACCAAGTGGAGAGAGCTCTGCAACAGAACCAAAGTGCCCTGAGTAACCATTTTATTTTTATGAGAAAGAGAAAAACCTGACACTATCCATGAAGGTGCCCTTCAGTAGTTTTTTACTTTATGGCAGCCTCCAATTTAAGGACTGACTTCCCCAGATCTCTTAGGAAAGCTCATGTATACTCCACATTTTCTGCATTCAAGTCACTAAAATCCATGAAAATCTTTCTATTGGCTTTGGGCTTTGGATCACACTGTGACATAAAAATTCCTCCTCCATTCTTTGGAAGGGCTCCAGTGTAGTAAGTAAAGCAGTGCTCTGAAACTTGGTTCCAGTCTCATCTCTGACTTTGGCTCACCTCTCTGTGCCTATATAAAATAAGGATAATATTACTTTCTGACCTTGAGGATGTGTCCTAAGAATTAATGCTTGCGATGTACTATTCACTTCTCCAGTGAATGGTAGTCTGGTCAGTAAATGCACTTTGTTTTTCTTTGTCTGGAGGTAGATTAGGCAAGGCCCTGGGAGCAGCAGAAATTTGGTCCCATTGGATAGCAACATTAATCCCATCTTCTCCAGGCTTCAGCCCAATTTCATTCAGCTGGTGACATGCCTCAGACCTAATTTCAACACTGTGACATATCCTTCAAGGAAAGATATATTTTTCTGGGTTGTAAGAGAATATGTTGGTAGGTTGAGCAAGAATGAAGAGCACGCATAATAGAAAAACAGGAGGAGACACTCTCCAGAACATCACAGCTCCTCCATCCTCCAAATGGATCAATGGAAGAGTAATTAAACAAGCCATGCAGGGTCGTTCATGCTGCTAGTATGCAGAGGCAAAAATCATAGCCCAACTATCTTCCAAGGGATCCCTATCCTTTCCAAACATGGGCAGTTTCCTCCACAGAATTTTTAGAGCCCCTGGGTTTGGATTTTGTTCAGATTTTCTGAATAGTCTTCCTAATGACAGTGGAGGAGTGTAGGGTGGCTAGCTAAAATATGAGGATGTCAATAACTTCTATTGAGTTGATTTTAAATTACCCTGGAAGAAAGTCACTGGCATAGACAGACAGCATTTGGGCAGTAATGCTTGGTAGGCTGACATTGCTTTCTGAAAACAGCCTTCACCTTGCAGCTGTAAGCAGAGAATTGCTGGGAAGTCCTCCCAGCACACTGAAAATAGCCAGCTGAGATCTAACCGTGCAAACCATAATATGTAGGGTCTAAAAGGACATCCAGGAAACCCTCTCTCCAAGCAGCTCTTATCTATGACCCCAAATCATTACAAACATCAAGAAAAACCTCAGCACACGCAACCCTGGCAAGCACCAGTTATTATTGGTATTCTTTATTCTCATATTTTATTTTTATTTAATAATCATCTTACAACTATGTTCACATTACCATTCCTTGCTCCAGCACTTACACACACTCAAAGGGCAGACTATAAATACATGTAATAACTCTGCTAATGCAAGTGTTCTTGTTTCTTTTCTGATGTTTACTTGCTTGACTGGAGCATTCCATTCAAGCCTCATACCCTCGCTAGTTAGAACAGATTGTGAAGTGGGATTCATGCCTGGGTAAAGCTAGTTTGTTTGCTTTACAACACCAAGACAAATGCTGAGGCAAAGCACTGTCACGAGGTCAATCAGGTCTAAGAATTTAAACACTGAAAGATTTATAATTCCATTTTGACAGCTCCCTCCACTCTTCCTCCCCTTTCCCCTAGCAATAAGACTCATTTAAAGCTTTAAAATATGGGAAGCAGAAGAGGTGTCATTAATTTTACTTACACAACAGCATTTGCACTTGTAAGGTTTTGACAGCTTCACTAAACCCAGAGGAATTCAGATAGCTAGAGCAAATGAATGTACACCAATACTTGTATGGAAAGGAGGTAGTTTTAGAACTGAACACATATTTTCTTCCTGCAGGAAGATGACAGTGATGAGAGCATGTAAGATGATTAACTACCACATTCATGTGGTGTTTATTTAATGTTATTTTTCCTCCTGTTCAGCATATTCTCATTGTGTTTCTGAAATCAATAGAACTGCAGCAAGTGAAGAGATTATTTCAATATTTTTTAGGATGTTCTGCCCTTATCACTGTGCTCGGTACACATTGTTTTTGATATGAGAAACAGTGTCTTTAAGTGTTATGTTTGCTACTTAGAAAGTTCAGATGATGACTGTGTCTTTTTGGGGGGTGAGAAATCCAATTGCAGAAAGCTGAACGTATATGCATGCAACCAAATCCTTTTGGAAACACAAGTGGGATTTATTTTTTTATCACTGCCATGATTTTGGATGGAAAATGGAAAACTTGCAATGAATTCATAATAGGTCATTGCATTACCATCTGAGACAGAAGGAACGTGCTTACTCGTTCAGAAGGGAAGACAGATGAAGGCAAGCAAACAGCAGAATAAAACATGAATTAAGTGATAGACACTTGCTGATCATTGTTCTGCTATCTGTCCGTTATCTGTCTGGATGTAGGTAGTAAATGCCACATGAATTTAAATAAAACCCGTTACTGACACTCACTTACAGACGTGATGATAGGAATTGCTTGAGAGATCTTACATAGGGAACTTGGATGTAATTGAGCCTGTTGCTGTGTTGATTCTCCTTCAGAAAAATCCTCTACCTGTGCAGGAATATTTTAAGACCTCTCTAAATTTGAAATGGTGACAGAGCATTAGGGGTTTTTGCTTATTTGTTTTTTTTTCTCTTATTATTGGGTCTCTACAATAACAGATGGTGAACTCTCTCCTGAGTAAGCCAAATGCCAGTGCTTTTTTTACAGGATGTCATGCAAAGGCACCAACAGCTCAGCTCCTACTAGTTTGAGAAATTGATGGGCTTGCTCTAGTACCTTTTAAAGTTCCTGGGTGTCTTTAAAACACTTTGGATTACCTCCTTGAGACGTGTGAATGAAGCAGGCAATCTGTTTTAAATACTTCCTTATTATTCCCACAGCTTCCTTTGGACATGCTGGTAAACAAGGTAATAATCTCTGCTTTAACAACATTTCCTTTTTATAACACTGAGCCCCCTTGCACATGACTATAAGGTCAGGACATGTTGCAGATAGGTTTAAAACACTTTTTTTGCCTTTCGTTCTTGAATAGGGGCTTCCTATTTCTGAGATTGCCACAGCTGGCAATAAACACCTGTACCGTTACAGCTGGCAGGGGTTAGATGAATGAAAGTCATCTTGACCAAGCATACATTTCTTTGGTCATTTTGCTGTGCTTTAGTAAGGGAACATGGTCTAGTGGCTGCCAAGGGATACTGAGAGCTCTTTCATGCTCCTAGAACAGTCCTAATTCACTCTCTTTTCTCCTCGTGGTTAACTAATGAGCTGAGGGCCAGGAAATCTCAGCTGAATTCACAGTTCTATGTCAGTGTGATGGTAGGGACGTTTCTTCATCCCTCTAAGTCCCACATTCTCCATTGGTGATGTAAGACTAATTGGAAGAACTGTGAGACTAAGTTTGGATGTATTTATAAAAGCAAAGAAAAGCCCAAAACCCAGATGTTGTTCTGTTTGTACCTACTTTGTATTTCTTGCTAAATTTGTCTTGTTTTCAGCATCTATATCAATCTATTAGGTTGCTTTTGTGACTTTTTATTCAAAAAGTCCTAGAAGATGCATTGCTTAGTACAGAAAGACAAAATGAATGAGCTGAGTATATGGATATCTCAAAGTTGTAAAAGATAGCTGCATTTGGCATCTGGGGTTTCTGGCTTGTGTGTTTCTAGCTACTAATAGGGGCTGTGGCTTGGGAAAAGTAGGCTGTTTTTGCATTTTGTATGTTAACAGTTTCTGCTACCTTGTTCTGCTAGTTTGGGAATTCTGAGTGTGAGGATGAAAGGCTGAGAGAGACACTTCTGTCTCTTTGTAGTCCATGGCTTCAAACCCTCCCTGCATGTGTTCTCTCCTCCTCAGAAAGCTTCTGTGCACTTCACTTACTTCTTCTCAGATGCCATCAGAGGGGGAAGAACTGATGGTGGTCTCCAGACAAGATGATTTTGTGTTGTAGAAACTTGATTCTGAAGACGTCCCAAACTGGGGATTAGGTCTGAGTCTTTTCTTTGCACTTAAAGAAAAGGATAGGTAGATGCTCCTCACCACTTCCCTGACTCCTTGGTTAAGATAGCTAAATTTGTCAGAAAACATTGTGGTTTAAGCATTGTGTAAATATGAGTAGGAGTCCTAACCTGGCAAAACACTGCACTGAGCTTTAACCAAATTTGTGCCAAGAGCCAGTCCTTCTCTAGGATTGTCTATGTTGGGTAAGAGTCAATAGCTGGCAATGGATACTAAGGTGACATGGTAGCAATAGGGGCTAGGTGTCTGCTGACCTGCTATGATCCTAGTTATGTACAGGCATTTACTGCTTTGGTATTTCACTGTTTGAGGCTCCCTTGCATTTCAGAGGGATAAGCCCTGAATTTATCTACTTTGGCACTTTTCTTGAAACAGAAGACAGATAGCAGAGGGATAGAGGAAAGAAAGGGATTCATGTGAAAAGTCTTGAAGGACAGTAAATGTCTTTTGACTGCTGCCTGTGGAGTTTTCATATTTATTGGGAAGGAAATCATGCTCAGAAATTGTCATTGCCTCCCAGAGAAGTAGTGCATCTGTTTGAAGGTACATACTGTACTTTCAAAGCTCACTGTCTCTCAGATAACATAGCCTGTGACAGCTGAAATCATCTGGGATGTTCCAGTTAAAGGGATACAGGACCAAACTCCCAGGGGCTATGGACGGCTTCTGTACATAAAACTGTCATTGAGCATAAAGAGGAATTTTCAAAAGCATTCAAAATATTTTTGCCTTCTCTCATGGAATTAATTCCGCATTATCTTGATCATCCAAATAGCTCTTTTCTGCATCTGATCTGGTTTGGCTGTGATTGTTTTAGCAAATAGGATGGGTCAGAGACCACTCTCTGGCCAAGATGCCACTTGACGCAGCTGTTCTGTGCCCTTACAGCCAAAATCTCTGGCACTCCAGAACTGGATGGTCACATCCCAGCAGTCTGTAGTGAATACCATTGGGGCTGAGCCAGTTTTCGGCTTCTTCCCAGGAGCTGTTTTGGGAGACTTATCTTGGCCAAAAATGAAGGGCCAGGGCATGTGTTAGCAATTAAGTGATATGGATGATCACATTCAGGTAGATGTTTTGTCACTCTTGGCTTGAGAGCTATAGTTGCATTCTTCAAGCTCCTTTGACATGAACACAGATGATCATAGAACAGAATTATAGAATCTTTTGAGTTGGAAGGGATCTTTAAAGGTCATCTAATCCAACTCCCCTGCAATGAACATGACCACCTACAGCTAGATCAGGGCGCTCAGAGCAAGGTCCATATCAGAACTGTGAACGGTCCATCAGATGAGAAGCTGTTCAACAGCATCAATAGCTATGTCTAATTTCATAAATTAAAATTACCTGGAGACACTCTTAAGCAATGGGATCAGTAGGCACACAGTGGTGTATCCCCATACAGCTAATCTCTCAACAACAAAACAGGGTACTCACATTGAGAACACTTACGATGAGTGGTCCTGACCATGCACCATGTATAAAGCCATGTCTAGGAATTATGTGGGACAGTATCATGTCTCTATAGACCTCAGTGACTCTTGTCAGAACCATTCCAGCGATCTTTTGATGTGGGTAGTCATTTTACACTGTTTTCACCTTTTCATTGGCATGGATTATTTTACCAGTAATACACGAAAACAGACTTCACTACTCCTCTGCTGGAGAAACCTTGCCTGATGCATTCTAGTACTGAAGACTAGTAATCAGGAGACTGGTGAGCCCCGTTTAAGGGAGGAGAGCAATATGTCTTCACTTATTTAGGTGAGTAAAAGGAAAGCTGTAGAAGTTTTTGGTAGCTCTCTGTATTTACCTCAGAGAGCTGAGTACTCAGCAGGGAGAAGAGCCTTTAAAGATATTTTTGGCACAAAAACATGCACATATAACCTGGTCCTGAATAAACAGAGATTAGAAATTATGAAGATTTTTGTAAATAGTAGAGGAATGTGGTTTTGGAAAAGCCTTCTGACAACAGGAATAATTGCCAAAATAATCAAAATTGAAGAGAAAGCTGAGAAACACATGGAAGGGATTATATGACCTGATAGCACTGGACAACACAAACTGAACTGTGACTGAAGAAGTCTCTTCAAGTCCAATCTGTGATGATTTGAGAAGCATAGAAGGAGACCATGTCCCATTGATCTGCAATGACATAGAGGGTAATAACCAAGTCTCAGTCTCTTCAGGGCTAAATGAGGAATAATGTCCTTTAGCCACTGTTCTGCCTTTCTATTTAATAGCAAAAGAGCCCAGAACTACCTCCTGCAGAAACACACAAGGCAAGTCAATGTAATGCAACTGGGGAAGAACGTACTGGAAGAGTTATTCATCCTAATCTGTGTTTGCAGTATCTTCAATCCTGAGCATGCTATAAAAATGGAAAAAAAAATAAGAAAGGCAGCTATCTAGATACTTACTATATATCCAACATATATTAAATTCAAGATCATTTATATCCAAATGGCTCCTCTACGTCCTAAATTCTCCGAGTTGTGCTTAATTCTTTGAGCACATAAGGGAAGTAAAAACCACCCACACACTACTTCAGAGCCATTTTTCTTCATCTAAATGAAATTTCTTTATTTCCATTCATCTTTACAGCTCATTCAACAGGTCCCTCTGCAGCAGTGAAGGGAAGCGTGTTTCAATGTGCTAATCCAGCTCAGAGATGGATTAATTGACTCACAGGTCCCTCTGATCACTAGCCAGATGTCTTTCCCCAGCTGGCAAGCCTTACTAATTTTCTTGTTGTTGTTAATTCTGGGTATCCAGCCAACAGGGGCCCTTCTCCACTCAATCAAAGGCAACATGCCCTCTGCTGACATTTTGTATTCTTTGGCCTCCTTTCCCTTGGGCAAAGATATTCAACTGTAAACCTCCTCTCCTGGCTCTTTTTTACCTGGCTGCTGGCACCTCCAGAGAAGTTTCTTGGGGCAATTGCACTGGTGTGTCTGCACGTTGGGCTACTGTGGGGTGGTGCTCTACATGCTCAAGGTGGGTGATGGAGAAATGTGGTGACTGGAGTATCATTTTCAAGAAATGTCAAGTAGGTGTATTGAATTTATGGGGAAAATAAATATTCACAGACAATAGAAGCATTTCCTTCACTAGAGTGTGTCCTATGAAATGAGAGCAGATCTCTCAGTGTGCTTAGAAGGACTGAGCAAGACTAGATCTGTTAGGAAAGTAAGTTGTGAAGAAGTATGGTGTAATGGATGTTTCAAAGATAGGATACCTGAGAGGTCCAAGCTCCACTTTCTATCACTGGCCTCGATCTCTTAAGCACTTCACTTCTCTGGCACTTCTATTTTCTTATAGCTAGCAGAGATTTAATTATAACATCTTTTAAAGATATCTGCTAATGAGCAAGACACTTAGTGAATGTCCAGCCATATATTTTCAGTATGAAGGCCTCTGCAGTGACTTGCAGTGGTTTGGTTAAAACCTTATTGATACTGTGTGTGTCAATTTTGGCCAGACTGTAAAACATTACTTGCTCTTTCCAAGTGTTTTGTTACATTATTGTGATCTCACTGAGCAGAAATTTAATCTACAATGTACATTCATCTTCTCTCCTCTCCTCCTATAATGAACTGAAAAAAAAGAAGTTCCCCAGAATAGAAAAAAGAAAAACAAAAACACTTCTCCTTGACTGCACAGCTGTTTTATTTTTTCATTAGAACTGAAGTTGCAAAATACTTTTTTTTTTTATGACAAGATCAAGAAGAACACAGCTTGAAGTGAGAGAAGTAAAAAGTTCATCTAAGGTGTGAAAGAAGAGTTCAGCTGCATTTGCTATGGATCAAACGCTTCCTATTCCATCTAAAATTAGGGAGGAGGTCGTTCATTCAGTACCAGAGCTGTTGCTTACAGTTCATAGGGATATAAATAAGAAGAGTGTCTAATTTAGCATCTTTGGTCTGATTCAGCTTAGGCATGTGTCTTGTATAAATCTCACCGCTAATTTCTTCTCACATTAAGCACAGCCCCAAGGAATTTGTTTTACAGAGAATTTAAGGCTTTGAACTTTGATCACTGTAACCTGGCTTCTCACAACCCTGAAAACAAGTGTCTGAAAAAATGAAATGTGAACAACACGCACCATCAACACCAATTACTGCATTGTTAGGTGGTGAATTTTCCCCACAGGGAGTGAGCAATACACTTGATGTGGTTGGTACAGGGCTCGATCCTCCTCCCCACCAGCAGTGATGCGAAGCTGACATCTCCCTACACTTTCAGCAGTGGGCAGAGAGGAGTAACTGCGCGCAGCATCAGACCCAAAGCCTCTGTGAATGCAGGGAAAAGAGATCTCTGTCAAGAGAGGCTTTCTGCAGCTTGAACAGTGAGCTACAGTCTTTGAAGAGAAGACTTCAAAGGAAACAGGAGAAAAGAAACAATGTCTAATCTTCATATAAATGTGCTCAAGGGTCTCTGAAACTCAGACGCTTCCAAGAGTTAAGAATTAATTATCGCTTGCTAGAAACAAGCTTTATTCACAGGTAACTGGTACATCAGTCTGAGTCCTTCAGGTGCAAAATTCATGGTATCATATTGAACTGATTAAAACTTGACAAATCACTGTATTTCCCTGCAGTGTACTTGCACACTTTCCAAACGTTTGATGTAATCTTTCACATTGTTTATGTGAGATATCTGACAGTAGCTCCCAAAATTTTATCTGTCAAAGGAGACACAGAAATAGTTTGGTACAATTGTGACTTGCAGATTTTCATGCAGCGCAGTGGGATGGATGGATTCTTGGTTCCTGTAGAGCAATGCAGCTCAGTTGACTTCTACTTACTGCAGCAAAAAAGACGACTCTACACTGTCTTCTCTACATCTGTCAACTCCACAGATGTATAAATAGTGAGGAGCACTATGAATGACTAAAAGCAAAGCAATGCTATTCTGATTCCTCTAGCAGAAAGCTGTGTGTAAGATGTCCTCCAGGCCGGCTGAGTTGCTCAGCATCATAAAATTATAGAATCACTAAGGTTGGAAAAGAGCACTAAGATCATCCAGTCCAACCACCAACCCATCCCCACCAGGCACACTAACCCATGTCCCTCAGTGCCGCATTTACCCCTTCCTTGAACACCTCCAGAGAAGGTGACTCCACTGCCTCCCTTTGCAGCTTGTGCCAATACCTCACAAGCTTTTTTGCACTTGTCCTATTGGCATTTCTGTTACATCTGTTTTACACCTCATGTTTGAAACCTGAAGAGGTGGTATGGCCCTGGGTTGCCGGGCAAGCTAGTGGTGGAATAAGGAATTAAACATTCAAGTACCTGGTGGACTCATGTGATGGAGTTATCGTGCTCAACAAAGTGAATGATTTATTGCGAAAATCTGACCAGAAATCTTACTATTCCGCGGTAGCACGTGAAGCTGAATTTCTGTCTTTACAAGTTAAAGGTGTGAGCTCAGCTGGCTGCTGTGGCTCAGCTGCTGCACAGAAGCACATTCAACCCCAATAACTTGATTGTGAGTCCCAGCCCTCGCATCTGTAAAGCACTGTCTGCCTCTTGCCTTTAAACCTTCAATGAGAACAGTTGCTGCAGAGCCTCTTGAGAGCTGCACTGCTGAAAGGAAGCAGTTTTCTGTCATGAGCAAGGGTTTTCAGACCCACAGCAGCTCTGTTGGGTATACAATAAGAAAAATTTTCTTCTCTTATAAAGTCAGTGAACCAAGGTAACTGAATAGCAGAGAAAGAGAATGAAAGGCAGAGATCAGGTCAAATGCAGCCACTTTGAGAGAATGAATCTCACAGGCAGGATTGCAATTGCTTCATTTTCTGTTTATAGCAGTATGACTTCTGAGGTTAGATGGAATTTGTCTTGATATTTGCCTGGTGGCAATCAGAAGGCATCAGAGACTGTTATCTCCCCATACATATGAATGCTTTGCATCTTGATAACAAACAGACCCAGGCACTGCACACCACCAGCACCTCCAGATTTGGGAGTCACTGGGGATCACAGAGAATCCAAGTAACACAGGGGCATTGCATTATCCCTTATTAGCATCCAGGGGGATGCAAAGGGCAGAGCTTGACCCTGGTGTTGCATTATAACAGGGCTGTGGGTGTTTGTTTTGCAAGAAAATATTCTTCTGCAAATATTCAGAAATATCTCAGCCAGTTTCCTCTTACTGACTGTTGCAGCTCCCAAGACAACAAAACCTAATGTAACGGGTGCTGCCTTTCCCTCCCAGAATGGGTGATGTTGACATTTCAAGTATTTGTTTAACTGCAGATAGTTGACACAGCTTGTGAGAAATTATGCTGGGAGGAAAGGAAACCTCCCAAATTCCTCTGCTTCCTTTGCGTTCCCGCTGAGTGCTCTGAGTGACCTCACCAGGAATGTTCCTGCCCCACAGCAGATCCTCCAACCTTCCTTGGGGCTGGCACTGCCTTGCAGACCTCCAGAGCAGGGGACATACAGTGATGGGACTAGCAGTGGCTCTAAATGAGTTCAGCTCAGGGTTTGAGTGGTGCCTCCCAGGGGTCCATCTTAGGACTGATGCTCTTCAACATCTTTATCAACGACATAGACAGTGGGATTGAGTGCACCCTCAGCACGTTTGCTGATGACACCAAGCTGAGTGGTGCAGTTGACACAATGGAAGGAAGGGATGCCATCCAGAGGGACCTTGGTCAGGCTGTAAAAGTGGGCACACAAGAACCTAATGAGGTTTAACTGGGACAAGTGCAAGGTGTTGCACTTGGGTCGGGGCAATCTCAAATATGAGTACTCGCTCATATTTGAAAACAGCCTTGTGGAGAAGGACTTGGGGGTTCTGGTCTGACAGTGATAGGGCAGAGAGAAATGGCTGTAAACTAAAAGTGGGGAGATTTAGGTTAGATATTGGGAAGAAATTCTTTACTCAGAGAGTGGTGAGGCACTGGCATGGCTTACCCAGAGAAGCTGTAGATGCCCCATCCCTGGAAGTGGTCAAGGCCAGGTTGGATGAGGCCCTGAGCAGCCTAATCTGGTGAGGGGCAATCAGCCCATGGCAAGGGGTTGGAGCTGGATGATCTTCAAGGTCCCCGCCAACTTAAGCCATTCTATGATTTTATGATTCTATGATTCTCTCTTGGCATCAGTGGACTGAATGGGGTAAAGCAGGCAGATGCTGGTACAAAAAGAAGCAACCCAGCACTGAGGTATTTTTCCCCCCAGGAGATATTTTCTGTGTTTCTTCTAAGATTTTGGTGTCACTTATTACATCCCTTGCTATAATGCATTGCCTGAGGCATAATTAAATTCAAAGGGCATGTCTGTGTTGAAAGGGAGGGTTGCAATTTGTTGGCGTTCAGATTTTTCATTAAAAACCAAGCAGATTTTCTGACTGGCAGGAACAATGGTTACAGAATAAAAATGCTATTAAAAAAGGGGAAAGCAAAGGCTTTTTCTCTTTCTTTCTCTCTCTCTTTTTTAACAGCTACCTACCCGACAGTCCCACACTGAATTGGAAGGAAGCCCAGCATTTAAAAATAGTGGGATTGTAATAGAAAAATAAGGCAAAGAGAAAAGCCTTGATGTTAAGGAAGGTGTGGCAGGTGTTAAGTAGATTCATATGCATCTATCTGTCTATGCACACAAATATCTACAGCTATACACTAGCAGATGTGTGCGCATGTATGTGTTTCATTATCAGATGAGAAATTTGCCTTTCTGCTGAAGTTCCCCTGAAAGCTTGGCTAATTAGTCCTCATAACACCCATGGAGGCAGACGTTAGTAGCATCTTATCCGCAGATGAGGAGACAGCAAAAGCACAGAGAGAAGGGAGCACAGAGAGATTAAGGGATTTCTACTACAGCAAAGCAGGGTGGAGTTTGGAATTCAGTTCAGCAGGCAAAATCCTAACCCCATTAAAAGCAATGGGAGTTTTGCATAAGAGATGCCTGGATTTGGCAGTTTTGCTGCTTTGTTCGAACCAATTCATTCTGTACAGATACGTGTATCTTGATGCTGCTTTCTGATGGAAACCGCACCTCTGCCTGTCTCCAGGTCTCGATTAATCCCAGCTGAGTCCTTCAGTTCAAGAAGTTCAAAGCAGGGACTGAATCTTTCTATGAGGAACTCTGCACCATACACTTGTGTAGCTAGAAAAATAGTCTGGAGTGAAAAGCGGAGTAATTTAAAATCTCCCTAAATGGAGTGCTATATTCTCCCAGGCCACCAGGGTCACAGGAACTGAAATTCTACATTCCAAGTTGCTGTGTTCCACAGCCCAGTACTATCAAAAAATGGCTGGAGGGTTTCAGCTAACAGATGAACTAGATTTAAAATAGATTGGACAAAGCCAGCTCATTAAAGAAAAAAAAGGTCCTCATTTATAACAGTATTCTTGCCTTGTTTATATTCTCATTCCAGGGCAACACTTCCATGTTATTAGGGCATTTTCAGCTCTTATTTTTGAGCTCACTTCATTAATATCGGTAGAACACTTTGAAGTTGAAAATGTAAGTGCTAAGTGGTATCACTGACACACTTTCCAGGCGACGCTTTTGCCTTCCCAGAGGTCATGTGAAGCAAATGTGTCACACCTGCAAATGTGCATAAATTGCTGCTGGCAGCAGAGGGCCAGATTTCCCTCAAAACTGCTGTAGCAGCTGTGTGCAGGCTGAAAATGCCTGGAAGAGAATTCCTCTTTTTGTCAGGGAGATGGTTTGCTGAGTAGGGGATCACTGCTGGAGACCAAATCCCCAGCCTGGCAGTGAAGCAGATGTAGGGCAGAACTTGACTGCAGGATAGAAATCCCTAGAAGTCACTTAGTGACCTACTGTTTACTATCAGTTCTTTCAAGTTTCTTATTTACAAGTGAATGCCACGGCTTGAGAAGGGCTGGGAGGAGTGCAACATGCTGGGCTATGGGGTGGTGGGCAGCAGGTGGACCCACTGTAGTGTCCTTGAACATGGGCACTACTTCATGATGTTATCTGCTGCTGCAGTGCATGGAACTTCTAGCTTTGCTGCTTACTTGCCTTCATCCTGCAGTATCTCAGGGCAGGAGAAGGGTCACCAAGGGCTTATCCATGGAGGATGGTGCCTACAGATTCTTATGGCCTGTTTGGGAAGTCAGTGACATCCAGGTTAATTTTGAAAATCTGCAGCTGCATCTGTGTCCCTGACACTTGCAACCCTTCCCCATCACCCCCGGGGTTTGTGAACACAGGAAGGATCCTGCCTAGTGACCTCAGGGTATGTGCACACAACTGCCTGTGAAGAGCGAAGTGGAAAGCTGTCATCACACTGTATGGCAGCCTTCCTGCTGAACCACAGCAATACAACCACCCTGCTCACCCCCTGCTGTGATTTATTACCTTGTCATATTTTAAAAGCTAAAGCAGGTTGAGCTCAGTCAGTGTTTAGATGGAGAAGCCTCCAAGGAAAACTCAAGAACTAGAGGAAACATTCCTTGAGTCAGAGCTGGGGCAATAATACAGCATGGTGTTTAAGATGTTACTTTTGGACTGATTGTAAAATCAACGTATTGGCCACTGGTGGGTTGTGTGGGGGGAAGGTAATACCTAATGTGACTGGACAGTGGCTGAGAGGCATTTCTTTTCCTACAAGGGTCAGCCCTACAGCAGGTGTAAACTGGATGAATGGAAGATGATGAATCTAGCTGATTGCTTTCTCTGCTGTGTCTCGTTACAGGGACTTAGAGGCTTGGTTATTTTCCTTTGTCCTCTTCCTTTGTATGTTATGTAGTTGTTTGAGTTGTACAAAAACATACAAAAACATTCAAAATACTAGAATGGGGAAACATTTGATGGTATATATATTTTTTTCTACTAAATTTCCCAGCTTCTGGAAATCCACAGCTTACCTATTCCATTAAATCTGTTTCTGCTTAATACTGTGGGTTATACAGACTTGACTTCTCCCTCATCTTTCCCGCAGAAGTACCTGAAAACTCATGCTGTTCAACGCTATCTGCAAGGGTGGATCTGTCATCTACCAGCTTCTTACACAGTGCAACAGCTCCATGTCCGACCCTCAAAAGACAGCCAACCACATCTATTCCCATTAGTACCATAGATGTTGTGGTTAAATGCTGGATTCTGAGTGCTGGAGCCATGGGACAACACATTTTTTTACCAGTAAAGTGCATTTGCTGATCATTCATTACATATTTCATGTGAAAAAATTCTGGTCAAGGAATGTAGATGTTTCTCTTCTGCCATGTGAGCTATATGCACGTAATAAAAGACATGATAACGTTTTCTAAGGATGAAAAGTAAATTGAGAGAACACTGATCTGAATTCAAAGAGGTAAAAGAAAATGAACAACTTCATCCATGCACCAATGTAACCCATCTGGTTCCTAAACAAATACCTTTCCTTCACTGGTAGCACACTTTCCCATGGGGCTTTGGAATTCAGATTCAAAAGCTTTGTTTTCATCTTCTGTTTTTGTGCTCCTGGTTTAACAAGCTGCAGATTGAAGTAGGAAAGGTGATAAATAATCCCATAATAAAATCAGAAAAGCAATTGGATTGTTTCTACCAACTGTTATTTTAGATGGCCATTTCAGGAGTGAGCTAATTGGACAGCAAGTTGTGTAGGAGACGCTACTGCAAATGCTCTGCGGCTGTAACAATTAACTGTTCCTCTCACCTAGGAAAGGCCAAGATAAGTGCATTACAAACCATTGCTGAGAATACAAGTGCTATGAAGAGAGCATTGGAAGGAATTTTGCTTTAGAATACAAGAAAGTATGTAATGTGAGATTTCTTGAAGGAAAAGATTATGATTTATTTGGACTTCTCTAGACAGAAGCAGAATGTGAGACTATTTCACAACTTATCTAGGAACGTGGACATTTGCAGGCTGGACTGCACCCAAGCCTGAACCCATCCAGCGTCTTGTTTCAGAGGGTGGCCAGCACCAGGTGCTGCAGGAGACGTTACAAGAGAATTTGTGGAGGCTGTTATGTTTTCACAAGTGGCACAAACATCGTCCTAATTTCTGTTTATTGTTGTTGCTGCTGCTATGGATAGATTTAGTTTCTATCATAAGCACAAAAAATGAACAAAGATGTATCTAGTTCAGACTCTGGATATCCTTGTCCAAAACATAAAATTCTTCCTCCTAATCATATGCTGAATGACAATAAAAAACAAAAAATCTTAATTTCACCCATGCTGCTAGTTATTCCAGTCCAATATAGACACACATTGTCTGCCTCAGCTTATTGTAGTAAAGATGACCACCTTTTTTTTCTGGCCATACATCAGGCAAGCGACATGGTAATCTGCCTGGTGGTTGTGAATGGGGTGCAGACCTTTTTCTGCCTCTACAGAGCAGAGATACTGACACTTACCTTCTCTGAAAAGCAATCTGACAGATCGCAGTGGATAAAAAATAGCCATAGAAATAACAGGAAGGATTGTTTAGTAGGATTATCAGCTACACCACTGAAACTGTGTGAAACCACCCACAAATCTCTTCCTTAGACAGAGAACACATTCACCTTCATGAAAAGCTTCTCCTTATGTCCTGCCTGCAGAATTAGGTTGAGCATTTTAGTTTTATTTCTTGGCATTGGCATTTTATTTATTGTTAAAAATAAAAGACACTCCCTGAAACAAAATGAATCAAACATAGTCACCTAAACATAACTGTGGTCAGATCCCTCTCTGAGCTGCATTGGGGGCAGGTCTTCTGCACTGGAAATTATTATGGCTGGCATGTCTGCCTTGGTTTTAAGGATACTGTTTTCTTTTTCTTTTCCTTTCCTCATCAGCTTTCTACTCTTTTGTGTCTGCCTGCCTCTTTCCCATTCCTTTCACAGTTGCTATTTTTGTTCTGAGCAAAGAACTCAGCCATGCTCTCACCCTCTCATGGGCTCTGTGTACCCTCGAGGTCAAGCTAGCAAACCTGACCGTCTCTAGAGCCAAACTTTGCATCCTTCCTGTGCCTTTTTTATACCCTCAGCTTCATCACACTTTGCTCTCTTCCATTTCTCAGGTATTCTCCACTCTTTCCCCTACTTTGTCATGCTCCTAGCAGTACCGAGCACTAACACATCTGGCTAGAGATACCTTGGGTGCTGCTGGTGGCTCTGATGCAGAGATCTTAATGGACACTGTGTCAGTCATTCCTCTACCCTCTGATTTGTTTTATCCATTTCAACCACAAGATATTCAGGGAAAGGGACAGTCCATTACTCTCTGTCATTACCCTCTGTAGCACAATGTAGATCCCCTGTGGCTCAAGGCATCATATTCTTCTTTAATATACACAGTCATTCCAATGTATACTCACATTTCTCTGAACTCATTTCACTCTTCTGCTTCTCTTCGTCCTCTGTCTCTTGTTCTTTTAATGCTATCTTTCTTTTAGGCTCTGTGGTCCTTCTTCCTTTTCCCCACGCCCTCCCTGCCCTCCTCCAGAGCTGTGCTGCCAAGACTCAGGCTGCTGTACTGGGGCAGGGATGGGGCTGGGGGCCAGCAAGGGGCTGCCAGGAGGGGTCAAAATGCTTTGAACCCTCTGCCTTTGTAGGGTTTTCTGTGCCTGATCCCAAGTCAGCAGGGAAAGAAAAAGGAGAGGTAGAGCTGTCTAAAGAGCTCAACAGAAGTGACGTTTTGTAGAAAAAGCTGCATGAGCAAGGGGGAGAAAACCTTGCTGGAAGGAGCATTTAACATCTGACTTGCACAGCCACTTTCCTTGGGGATCTACAGTTATTTTGTCACTTTTCCTGGCTTACATATTCATATCTGCCTATTTACTTGCTTGTCATTTTCTCCATTTCTGTTCAACTCTTCTTCCTACAAATCTCATCAGCGTGGCCTGTGGGCTGCTTCAGTCCAACCAGTGCTCCCAAAATCCCTTGACTGGGGTGCTCCAATGAGGCAACAATTAATTCCTGTATCTGTAATTTGTTTATCTTCTTCTATAGAGTCTTAGAACAAGCCTCAGGAGAGAGATATAAATGATGAATGCAGGTTAATAGCACGGGAGTCTGCGGAAAATTGCATTAGGATGGCACAGCAATAACGAGTATAAAAACAAGTGAAGCATGTGGTGAAGTCCCTCCTATATCATAATATTTTCACCGGTAATATACATGGTAGTTTGTGCTAAAAAATCTGAAACTTAAAAGTGGTAAAAAATTAATGTCTCCATACTGCTACTGAGAAGAAAGATGGTTAGACAAACTATTCCCAGTTGTTAAAAGGGGGATTAGGGGGTTGGGGAATATAAGCGGAATAGGTGAATTTAATTCCAATTAATTTTAATCATGCAGAAAACTGGAACCTGGTGACATATTCCAACTGGGCTCCCTCTCTCACTTGTGCAGAGTTGTAGAGACTTCAAGAGAAAGAGATTCCCCCTTCTCAATAAAAACATTTAATAAGGGAGGAGCTGAAGAATCTGCCTCAAGTGGAGAATGGTTTATCTAGACTCATGTAGGCAAGATGTCTAACCCGTCTAACAGCTGCACTTTGGAGCTTACTCCTTCTTCATGACATATTTTAAAACTCGGCCTAAAGTCACCATGGCATGACTAGGAAGGAGTAGCAGTTGTGGTTTCTGATACAATGAAATGCAGATGAGACCATCTTTATTTGTTGAATAGAGGCAGCTGATAGATTTCACTAGATGCACTACAAAGTTTCTGATAAATGTAAGATGGAAGCAGAGATATGCAGTTGTACCAGCTTCTCAGGAAGCTCAAAAACCTATATATCATATTTCTAAACATTTTGTATACCTGAACAAGCTTAAGAAGTTACCCATGTGAACTACTATCACACAGGGGTTTGAGAACAACTGATACAAATTTTCCAGCATGCAAACAAATGGGAGAAGCCCTAGCCTCTCCTGAACAACTTATCATTCTGTTTTAATACGTCAAAAAGAACTGTGAAGAAATGAAGTGGGAAGTGGTCATGCTGATATAAAAAGGGAGATCTGCTGCATTTTGTACAATGAGAGCTGAATACTGGCTTTGGAGCATAAACTGGACAAGTCCATAGGACATCACACCTAGCACTCACAAACCAAAATAGCCAATGTGTCAGGACCTGTTTTAGAAATACAGGATTTATTATCATCGTGGGATCTGTTTCTACTAAAGAATTTTAGCATAAATTGTGCTAATGTTGTATTTGGGAAAGATAACGTAAAAATGAATTGTGTAAATCCTTGGGTTAGAGGTGCATTCCTAGAAAGTCGAGTGCAAAATCCCACTCCTCAGAGTATGCATGGGATAATGTAAAAGAAAGCTTTTATATTATTTACATAGAATCATAGAACTGTAGAATGGTTTGGGTTGGAAGGGACCTTTAAGATCATCTACTTTCAACCCCCCTGCTATAGGCAGTGATACCTCCCACTAGACAAGGTTGCTCAAAGCCCCATCCAGCCTGGCCTTGAATGCCTCCAGGCTGGGGGCATTCACAGCCTCTCTGGGCAACCTGTTCCAGAGTCTCACCACCCGCACAGTAAAGAATTTCTTTCTAATATCTAGTCTAAATCTACCCTCTTCCAGTTTAAAGCCATTTCCCCTCGAACAGTTGCTGTAAAACCTTAAAAAGTCCCTCCTCAGCCTTCCTGTAGGCCCCCTTCAGGACTCCCCCTTCCAGCACTACTGGAAGGTTGCTGTAAGGTCCCCTGGAGCCTTCTCTTCTTCACGCTGAAAAGCCCCAGCCTTCTCAGCCTGTCCCTGTAGGAAAGGTCCTCAAGCCCTCTGATCATATTCGTGATCTTCTTTCCCTCCTTCCTTCCTCCTTCCTTCCTTCCCTTCTTCTTTCCTTTTCCTTCCCCCTGTTTTCTTCCCTCCTTCCTAATTCTCAACAACAGTAAAATTTCAATTTTCAACCTGTCTTCTCTAAATCCACATGGGTCTGAGAACTAATTTCATGACATTTATGCTTTTCTACTTTTCTGAGAAAAGCAACCCCAAAGCCAACAGACAAAGAAGAATCTGCATTCACAGTGGTCAATATGAAAGGTTTAGTGAAGAGAAAAATAGTAAAAACCATAGATACAAAAAGAACATTTTTTTACTCAGCAAAAGAGAAGAAGAACCAAGATTCTCATGCCTTTTTAAAAAAAAAAAGAATGAAACACCCTGGTTGACAGAGGACCACCTACACATATGCCAAGAAAGACTGAAAGGCAGAGAAACTAGATGACAACAGGTTGACACTGTCATTGCCCAGAGAAAGTAGCACAGACAGTGCTGAACTGAAGTCAGACTTGCTAAATTGATCACTGGGAATTGGATATTTCGACTGTGGCCTAAATCTCTAACCTGGTGCATGAGTCATGGCCCTTTGCTCTGAGAAATGGGAGACCTGAAATCCTATCATCACCCCTGATGACAGGGAGAAGAAGCTGGGGGCTGGAGAGGGGTAGCTAGAAGGGGAAAGTGCTGATTTTCTCTTTAGAGAAATAGAAATGAGCCTAGTAATAATAATAGAAATAGCAAGAATCTTTGCAAATTGCTAGCCGGCTGTTTTTAGATTACCATGGTACCTATTTCAGGATAATGTAAAATTTGAGGGTATTTTATCATACAACAAGATGACTGGTCCATAGAAGTTGGATTTGCTACAGCAGTATGTCAGATACAATATCACCAGCCAAATATTAAAAATATGAGCACATTAAAAGTATTGAGAATTCTGATTGATCTGTGCTCTATGCAGATAAGCCTGCAAAGTGCATTTTCTTTTACCTGACTTGAGTTTACTCAGTGGAATAACAGCCTGTGAGCTAAAAATAGCCTGTCAACAGCAAACAACAGCCAGCTTTCTGCTTGGCATTGTCTGCTCTCCTCACCTGCTCTGCACATTGAACTGCTGTTTGTTTCTGTGTCAAATATCCAATGGAGAGTTATCGGGTGGATTGGAGATCAAAGATTGTCTGCACTGCTTAATATCTGTGGCATTTCTCAGCTCACAGATCTGAACCAAATAAAATCAAATCATCCAGGAAAAAGATGTTGACAGATGAAAACCATGACCTGCAGGAACAACTTCAGATTTTGGATTTTTGAAATAACATAGCTCAGATATATGGTACAAGACAAAGCTTTACAAAATGACAGTCTTTGACATTGTCTTAATAATACTTGGCTGCTTGTTCATTTGTATATTATAGAAAATATGGTCTTAACACTTTTAATTCTTCTGTTTTTAAAAAGATCAGTAAAATCCTCAATATTCTCCCAGGGCTGATTTGTTTATGTACGACATAATTATTTGTCAAAAACAGATGTCCAGTATTACAAAATGTCTAGCCTAATAGTCACGCATTTTTTTAAACACAATACTGGATACTGAATAATTTTTAGGCTTGAGTTCTGTACCTTCAGTCATCAATGGACAGTTGGGTTTTATTTAACTCTGGAATATAACAGTTTAAGAAATGTTCAGACCGAGTAATATACGTGTCATGAATAGAGTTATTTCCTTGAAGTGTAAAGTATTTTTGATGGATTTAAGCCATAAATGTGCAGCATGATGAGACATAAATGTTTACATAAGGAAACAGCCCTTTTGGTCTATTTAGATATATCTGTGACCATGAGACGATTAACCCTGGTGGATTTGAGAATTCAAAGTATGCAGAAAGATAAGTTGAACTGCTTTCTTGTTGTTTAAGGTGCTACAACTCAGAAGTGATTCAGTGATAATCAATGGAAATTCTTCAAGTTTATGCTGAAGAGACAATTTTGGACATAACAACATTAGCAAAAATGAACTCTGTAAAACAGCAGAAATCTGCTAATACTAAATTCCAGTTTTTGTAATTATGTCCTAGAGGAAGAAAACTAAGTCATCAAACCCACCAGTGCCATAGCATCATCCTTGAAGGTCAGTACTGGGGACCAGAACTAGCAAGGCAGGGCTATGTGCAGTCCCAGTTGCAGGTCTAGTAATGTAATCAGTTTTCTGCCCCTGTTGTAGATGTTGGCTGAAAACTGTGTGTGTATGTGTGTATTACATATCCTTGTGTGTGTGTGTGCATGTGTGTGCATGTGTGTGCATTACAGATCCTTGATACAAGAACAGAATATAGATTAATGTAGTGAAAAAGGGAAAAAGTTCCCAAAATCTTGAACGCTAAAGTAGAGCTACAACCTAGTCAACGAGGACTGAGTGGTTACACATCCTCTTGATGTTCAGCAGGAAATTCACATGCAGTTGTTTCTAATAACTGGTTATGCCAAAGTCAAAAGGAACATCTTGAACTAAAATAGGTACTATTTGAATACGTAAGTTAATGAACCATATTAACCCAAACCATACAAAAGAAGTGATTCTATTTTTGACTCGGATGAAGGCACATCTAACAGATGATGGAATGGCCCAGTTCAGATCCTGCTAATAATCTTGTCCTTGTGGTCTTAAACTTAGCTTGCTTAGTTAGAGAGGAGAAAATTAAGTGGGTGGGGAAATCTCTGCAAGATACATGAGAATCTCCAAGAAGCCTTAACAATCCCCAGAAAGACTTCTGCTAGCTCTACTTGAGCCAATCTCAGAATGAGAGACACAGAGAAGTGCAGCAGGGGAGTAAGAATAAAAGGTAGCTTTGAGGAGAAGAAAGGTGTACACAAGGGAAATCACAAGAATTCACTCTTGGGGCCAATGAGACTCAGATTCAGCCTGTTTTATGCAGAAGGGGCAAAGCACAGTGTTTTATCAGAGAGTTTCAAATATATGACAGCTTTTAAAGAGAAGATAGCAAAGGCTTAAGGAAAAAAAGGAAAGAATTCAACCCACTAGCACTGAATTTAAACTAAACTAAACTCTGGTGAACCCTGTCAGGGAATTGGTGTTCAAAAATGAAAACAGGAGACCTGAGGTCTCAGGATCTCCTGACACAGGGAGGAAGAATAGATATGTATGATACCACAAACGCCTCTACATGAAAACCTCGAGTCTAGCAGAAGTCACTTTCTGACAGCATTACTTGGAAGGAAGTGTATTTGCTTTAATTTGTGCAGGGTAGCCTCCTCCACACTCAAATCACAGAAACTCTGAGACTAATTCAGCATTATGAACAGGAAGCAATGTTTTAGTTTAAAAATATTAAGTTTTTGGCTGAGTGAATCACTGGTTTAGTCTTTCTCATAACTAAAATGAAATTTATCACATAAGCATAGTACGTACACTGAGAATATATTTCATATTTGCATACTTTAATATTGGACCAAAGTGTTGACAGCATGAGATTTTTGGAAAAATAACTTAATATTTTCAGAAAATGCTGAAATGAAATCCTTTCCAATTAACAAGATTGAGATGAACAGTGTACCTAGACTTGAATACTTGCCAGGTTTTCTAATAATACCTCACTTCAACACAGTTTTAATTTGGAAGCCCTGAAGATTATGAATATCTAATTCAGAGATCTAATGATTCTAAAGGCATACAGGCTATAATGACCTTCCAGCTTGATCACTTGTATAAAGCAAGCAAAAGGACTTGCCTGTATTAATTCCTACTTCAAGTCTAACAGATTAGCGCAAAGAACTTAACCTTTGGATGGGGTTAAAGCAAGAGTCTCTGTAGCCCATGTCTGACAGTATTCAGTCTCTGACAGAGGTCACCAGTGTACACATAGAGAAGCACGCGTTTAAGAGGGGACATAGAAAGCGATCCTTTTGGTAACATTCTTTTGATGATGCTTTAAGAAAACATCACATCTCTATTCAGAAGTTTCAGACAGCAGACAATCCCCATGATCTTAATTAAGTTGTAGCTTACATGTGTAGAAAAGTTAAATCTCAGTGGAAAGGCAAACTCTGAATTCGGGCATAGAAAGTTCTTTTTGCAAGATAAACATATCTCCAAACAATAGAGATAGTATCTTAGGGTATCAGGCACATTTTGCCCTTGTTCTACTGAAGGTATTGTACTGCAGAGAGATTTGCTTTTTGGAAGAGATGTAGAGCAGTCTCTTGTGGAACTAAATGAGGGAGGACAACTTAGCAAAGATCAGAGGAAGAAAGAGCACACCAAGTTTTCCTCTCTCGCTGACATGGCACTTTGTATAAGGTCAGTCACAGAGCAGATTGACCAAAATCGTGACTAAAGTTTTAAGCATGCAAGAAATGTGGATAAAACTAAACTTAATCTGCCAGAGTCCCATACTAAACATTTAGGTGATATTCTTTTAACTGCACAGCCACATCATATATTTCTACATCTGGTTATTCAGATGTTCCTTTGTAGACAGTTTATAGACAAAAAAACCCACAATTCTGGACATGACTCCTGTCCTCCTACAGTAGGTGTCTAAAGTAGGTCAGCTGAGTCACTCCTTAAAATTTTATTTTCCTTCTTATTACAAAATGTGATTACTTACAGATGTGGGCACCTCCACTGTCTCTGTGTGGCTGTCTCTGTCTCCACTCTTAGTCTACTGAGAAAAATCCCACTCTTAGATACTTCCTTTCTTTGATTTTTACACAGAATGAGGTTGTGTAGGGAAGTGACTAAAAGAAGTCCTGATTCCCTGATAGCCATGGAAGTGGTGAAGAGCAAGTGCAACAAATGGCTAAAGATATTCCTGTCTATAGGGAGTACAGAAATACAGATATTTATTTATTTTTCCCTACTTAGTCCAAAAGAACTCTAGACACAACATTCCCAGCACTACTGACAGTGGGAGGCTTGTGGGCAAGAACAAGGAGACAACTGCCTATATGCAGATCCGGATCATTTTGTACTCTCTACAGGTCTAATGTGCTCCAGTGCAGAGTAATTTTACTCCAGAGGAACATATTTGAGCTGAGAAAATAAGCCTGTTTTGTAACTTTATGTAGTCTCTGATGACATCCTGAAAGTTGACATGGGGGTTATAAACTAGAGAGGATCAGCTCCTGAAGATGCAGGAGACTGAAAAGAACTTGGTAAGCAATCTGTCTTTAGGCTGGATGCTACTTCAGAATTTCAGGGAGGCAAGTGCTTTAGAAGCATCTGATGGATGTCAGTAAGCCATGTGCCTGGGTTCTACAATAATATAAGCTTTAGATAAACAGAGAAAGAGTTTCAAGCCCTAAAACATGGCTAACAGCCAGCAATGAGGGCCACAGATATGGAAAAGTCTGCACATGTCTTTGTCCATCAAGCAGCGCAAAGGTCTTTCCCTTCCTCTCAGCAAAGAAAAGTGACATATGAATCAATGGGAGGCTGAACACAGGCTGGGAAACTAATGTATACCTTGGTGAGGAAATATACACCAGCCTGAATTTTTGTCAAGGCTGCTGCCTCCATCTTCTACAGAATCACAGAATGGTCGAGGTTGGAAGGGACCACTAGGTCCATTTGGTCCAATCCTTTGCTCTTGCAGGGACATTCAGAGCAGGGTGCCCAGGACCAAGGCCAAGCCTTAGAAAGGAACAGTGAACAAGGAGGATGAAGTAACTGCGTACTCATGAAAGTGTGAGTTGATTCATTTTCTTTTCAGTAATCAACTTAGGAAGAGCTGTGACTGTTAGGCCATCTGAGTCAGTCTTGGAGTTTTATCTACAACTCTTCTTCAGATATTGACCATAGCAGAATAATCCATTCACAGAGAAAAGATTATCAGAGAAAAATTGATGGTTTTGTCATTCACAAGACTTTTTTAACACCCTCTTTTTACCAGCAAGAACTTTTACTTCCACTCAATTTTCTTTTCAAATCAATGTTATTTCTTCCACTAAACATCGAGTCCTTTACTCTAATGGAATCTAAATATTTTCTTTAATGAGCATAAAAGACAGCAGTGAATCATACTAATCATTTGTTGGAACCATCATGCAACTAGAATTCAGTGCCATCCAAAAAGCATTTACTGCACAAGACGAAGTTTGTTATCTCATTAAGGAGCAGACGATTCTTTGGTGCTACAACTTAAAAAAAAGTCTATCCCACCAATGATTGTTCCAAAAAGCAGAAAGAAGTGCTTTCCTTTGTAACATGATTATTCTTGGTAGCACACTGCACTGATTGCACAAGTGGTCTAAAACATGTCTTGCTCTCAGATTTTTATTTCTTATGATAAAAGACACAACAGAATGTCCCTACCATAGATGACAAAGAAAAAAATATCTCTGGACTCTATTGTTCCACTATCATTACATTGAGTCTTTCCAGGATCCAGTGGCAATGAATTTTTCAAGGTTTAATGGACAATTCTGGAATTCATGCCTATTTCAGAAAACTATCTGAAACTCACAGTTTTCCAGAACACATCAGCAGTTTCGCATTCACCACATATGTGGCCAGGCCAGATTGTAAACTAAACTGTTACGAAGCTCAGGAGGTGAGAAATTAATTGGGATGAAAGGAGAACACTGGTTGCAGTCATTAGCAAAAGAAGCAATGAACTTTAACTGAGAAAGATAATAAAGTTTAGGGCAGATGTTACTGAAAACTTCCCGACCCTAAAGGTAATATGGCACTGGGACAAGTTGCCTGGGTAAGTTGTAGAGTCTCTACCGCCAGAACTTTTCCAGAGAATATTAATCAGACTTTTTGTCAGAAATGACACAACAACTCTGACTTTACACTGGGGCAGGAGACAGATATCATTACTTTCTGTTGCCATGTCCAGCCTTATTTATGCCACACAACCCCCCTATTTCCCGTATTTACAATCTCTGTCCATGGAGCTTGTAACAGTGCAGTTACACTGATCTACACCACTATGGTGACTGGGATAACATGCTGGTGATTCATGTTCTCACACCATAAACTCCTCAGCAGTTTCCCACTGGTGATGACCAAGCTCGAGTCAGATTGTAGTATCCAGTCTCAGTCCAACAAGACTGTGAACATGGCTGAGGGTAATACTTTATGGCAATGCAAGGATTTTGCTGTGAAGTCTCACTACTGCTTGAGTAAGCGTATGGAAAGTGAGTAAGCTGACATTTGAAAACCTGAAACTACAGACCTTATTGATCTCTTGAAACTATTAAATGATTGAAGCACAGTACACTTGACAAATTGAACAGCATTGCCAGCTGGTGTAACACGGAGCAGCTTTACTGTCTTTGTTGCTAATTCATCACAGTCTAGGATCTGACCCATTGAATTCTGAATTAAATTTTTATGTATTCGTGAACTATTAATACTGCATGACAAATCAATATTTTTTTATTGTTCACCTGACTTAGGCTAGATACAAGCAATATCTTGGGAATATCTCAGTCTTCTCCAGGGTCAGTGCAGAAAGGACTTAAAGGATGAAAGATATGGTAGTTTTTGAATGGAAGAAAAATTACAGGGTAGAAAAAAGAGAGTGTAATTTAGGCTAAGTACTAATGATATGAATAATACATTTTTCACAAACGGACGAAAAAAATAATGTCCTTTTAGGAGAAGACATATAATTCTTTATCTCTCTTTAAGAAGGAGGTTTTTTTTTAATTTTGAAAAATCTTCTCTTTCTGAATTTCTTTGCATTTTGTATGAGCTATAAAACCTCCAAGGAGTTATTTGAATTTCAATACTGTCTCACGATTTTATTAAAATATACTCTAACCCTTCTTCAATAATTAACATGAACATAGGGCCCTTATTCCTAACAACTAAAATCTCTCAGTAATTTCAAATTTTCCTTAAGTGTATTTTTGATTAAGTAATTGCTGAGTAACAGTATTAACAATTTATCCGTTATAGAGAATATATCAAAATTCTGTACCTATGTTTTTGCAGCTTATGCTTTTGCCAGTGTGTTTTACGAGTATTTATTACAGATGATGCCTTGAATTAAAAATATAAAATACCTACTAGTTTCATAATCATCACTGCAGTGCAGGAAGCATTAGAGTTACAGTAGTTCTGCACTGATGATGTCAGTAGATTTACTGCATTCATTTCCTTATGCAAACATTCCAAAATCATACATTTCTTTTGAACCTTATATCATATATTGCCTACTCATGAGGGTATCAAAGCCTTTGAAAATGTATAGCTAGACTTCAAAGTTTAGAGTACAAGTCAGCAAGGCATGTTGTTCCTTCCTTTCTTGCTTGTCTGTTGTCCTAATATTAGAACTCATTTCATGCTGGATTTTGTAGACATGCACACTTCTACACAGTTCTTATAGAAAGAAGTAGGACTGCTCATGTACTTTACCTAACAGACTAGATTGTCATCTACACTGAATATAATGCAGCAAGCTGCTGTTTCTGGTGTACAGCAGTACTGAAGAAACACCCGTAATGAGTTTGTGTACAAATCAAGCAGAGATTTATTCTCTCCCTGCATGCTCTTCCTCTGCACGACAGCTTACTTCTCTCCTGCAGAACAACCTTGTTTGCTCCTAAATTTTCTCCATTTTTTCCTCTCTTCCCCAAGACACACCCGTCACTCTCTGTTTTTGGATTACCTCCTTGGTAGAGAGATTTACATACAGAATGTTCTACTGTAAGATCCTGGGACAGGAACCTGGGATGATGTTCTGGTCACCTTCAGAAGAAGGTTGGAAAGGACCCTGGAAGTTCAACCTAATCTACCTTTAGTATTATGTAAACACAGACCAATTTACATCTTTTTTAACACATATCTTGACTAGCTTGTTTTTAAAAACTCTTTGGGGATGGGGACTTTCTAGACATCCCAGCAACTAATGCTGGGATTGTAGCCTGTTATTTACCACTGAGAAATCTATTTTTCCCCACCTCTAACTCCTTTTCTTGCAATTCTCTGGACTCTACCTCAGTGCTTTGTATTTCTTCTTGAAACATAATGCTCAAAACTGGGCTACATACTCCAAATGTGTCCCTGGCATTGAAGAGTAGAAAATAATGTTTACACTTCATATCCTACAGACAATATTCCTGTTTATTCAATACCAGTATGAAAATCATGTTGGTAAGTGGTTAACTGAACACCAAAATAAACTAAAAATATTACATAGTATTATTCAGCTATCAGCAATCAATTTTAGAACAATTCTTTTTGGTCAGGTACAAACAGGACCACTTTCATAGGACAATACATAGAACTTTGCATAATTTTGCAGAAGGATCTTAATTAATCATGGAGAGTATCTGGAATCAATACAGATGGATAATGCATTCACATTAATCTTATTGAAAGAGCTTAAATTTTATTTTAGGAAAAGATCAGCACAGAGAGTTCCAGTCACATCTTGAAGTCCTTCTGCTACTGCTGTCATGAAAGTTTTGCTTGAGAATGGACTTAAGGATTCAAGACCTGCATTTCAAGCAAATTCCTTTATTAATAAATAAACTTAGATGAATTAATACTTGCAAAAGGATTTTGGCAGGGACAATAATGGAGAAAACTAGAAAAAATATTAAATGGATTAACACATTTTATCAGTCTTAGGTTGGCTAATGAACAATTAGCTTAGTATTTAATCCCCCTCGATCCATTTATTTTTGCAGCATTTACTCTCTAAAGATAAACATGGATGATTCTAAATGTACTTTTGTTTTTGAAACTACTCATATTAGCATTACATTGTAATAATTGGCATGGAAACTGTGATACAAATGGAAATGGACAAAAATGGGACATGTTAAAGCACTTATTACTTGAAGCTTTAAAAATGTTGTGTAAAAAACTTGCAACACTCCAAGATAGGACTGACATGGCTACTGTTGATTAAATATGGATGACTCTTCCAACGAAAGCTGTTTTTTAAAGCCTTGGAAACACACTTGACCATCTAATTAATGGCATTACAATGCCAGGATCACAATCAGACAATGAACCTTAGGTACTCAATTAACATAACCTATGTTCGAGAAACAACAAATTAGAAAAGCATCCAAGGTTGCCAAACTCTAAAGCCATATATTTTCAGTGGAGGGAAAGAATATCAAGGTGTGTCCCACAGGTTGTCTGAGTGTGCCCCCCAATGTCTTTGTTTTCCAGAGAGTAAAAAGTTCTCTCTTATGGAGAGGACAAACTTTCCTTTCAGTCAGTGCACCCATGTAGGGCAGCGCATTTATTTAGCATCCCCAGTGTGATCTGGTTAGACACAGGGTGCAGGAAAATGTCTACTCTCACATGTAATGGCTTGCACTCTGGTTTAAGTCATACCAGTCAAACCTTCAGAGCAACTGCTTACATGTTCAATGAGAATTCAAGGTTTGGAAGCTAATAGCCAGGAACTAATGGAATGAACAGAATGTGTTTTAATTTACTGAGATGTATTAAAATATCGTGTTGACTGGTTTGAAGGCTAGATGGGACGTTTTGTGGCACTGTTAATGTGCTCCATGAATTGCTGCAGAAACTTGAGTTTTTTTGGTAGTAATAACTACTCTCATGTGCGTGAATCTTGCAGTTGCAAAGGGTTCTCTAAGGAGCCCTTGGGGTAAGTACTTGTGGCTACTTCATCAAAATCTATGTGTTGCTATTTGTGTCCTAGCCAGTTTGGGATATGTTCTAAGTTGGCTAGGGTAAAGTCTGAGTCTTAATAACAGAAGAGAAATTAAAGAAAAGAGGCATAAGTTGTGCCTAGGGGGCATGAGGATCTGGATTCTTACCTAATGCCACACTCATTAGCCTTAATGTAGATGAACTCTGTGTGGGTTTGCCAGAAGCAAAGTTGGACTGCTCACATGAGACTTCCTGATGTATTGCTATGTAGTTAGGATCCTGAAAGCATGAGCAGTTTCTGCCTTTTCATGGGTCTGTAGCTGGAATATCCAAACAATCACTGGCCCCACGTTTGTATCCATCACTCAGCTCTGCAGCATTCATTGTTACATTTTATGCTTGGAGCTGGGTTGGAGACTGCAAAGGCCATTAGTACTACATGGTCACAGAACCTCTGATTTTTCACAGTGCAGAAACAGTAATGGGGTCTCTAATTTGTGGACAATCAGGCTGATATCTCAAATTAGTGACCATGATGGCCACTTCATGCTAGACAATGCAACAGTTAAACATCCTTCTGCTTGGTAATGATTGCATCGGCATCACCCATATAGAACCTTCTGGCAAAGATAAAAGAAGAAATAGTTCAAACTACCCAATAAGTTTTCTTCTGAAATATGCATGCAGTAGTGAGGGCTGACAATTGCTTAGTTGGAGTTGCATGTGTTTGTGATCTAGAAATGACTAGAAGCAGTCAAGAAAATGTTATAATTTGAGAGATGACAAAACAAGAACATCATTATAGCCTGACAGACTGATTGGGCTAAATGCTGGCTGGAGTGAGGCATCGAACATGGAACAAAGAAATGGCAGAAAGATTCTAAAAGAGTGAACAGTACTAAAAAAAAAAATCAGTTATTTCATGGAGTCAAGAGGTAAGAAGACTGAGAGGAACATGACATAAATGAAAGTTAAAAATCCAAAACTCAGACATTTTGCTATGTAAAAGGATGGAGTGGAAAGTACTAAATTGCTTCAAATTTCCATGGTAGTAAGGACAATGGCGTCAGACTCAGCTGCAGAAAGTTAAAGTTTGGAGACTTTCATTTCATAAGAACAGTGAAGCACTGGCATGTCCTGGTGCAGAAGTCTGTGAAATCTCTCTTGTTGCAGATTTGAAGGGAAGGGTTCAACAAATACCTGTTAGGAAGGAGGTTTATGCTGTCTTTTGAGGGGAAGATGGATTAGATGAAGTCCCTACCGATGTCTTTGTCTATAGAAAAATGTTCAGGAAAATGGAACGTAAGGTATAAGTCTTTGAAAATAAAGAATACTTCATCAAAAAGGCCTTTTCCTACCATTTCTACTGTAATGGATACAGCTCCTGTTCAGGATAGGTTCTAATTGGGACCTTGTGCCCTTGCCAGGAAAGTGTAGGAACTAAGAAGCATCACTATTCTCTGCAGCCACTCCCTGGACATTGATTTAAGTCATCTCAGTCTAAATGAAGATACTTTTATACTTCCTTCCTTAAAACTGATGAATGTAAAATAGGCAAATTGAAAGGAGTACGTGGAGTCTTGGCTTCACCTCCTTACCTATTGCCTGAAATACCAGAATCAGTGAAATTCTAAGGAGCAGAAATATGCCCCACAGTTAAGCAGGGAACAGGACATTCCTGGGACACACCACTTCCTGCTGTGATGTCTGGATGCTGCAAATAACATTTCACCCTTTGGTCTAGAAATCTAGGCTGGTTTTCCCCTAGTTCCCAGGAGCTGGTGTTATTTCCAGACTTGATTCTTCATAATGAATAATACCACTAGGAATGTACTTATCTGAGATTGATACTGAAAGGATTAAATCTCCACCTCTAAGTTTTATCTTGGATATCTGTTTTTGGAAAAATCTTGATCAGATCCAGTAATATTATTGAGAAATTCACAGCGTTTAGAAATCTTGAAAATGTCAATAAAACAATGAAAAGAAATCAATCTTTCCCTGTTTGTCAGAGGATTTTATTACTGATGAAATGCTGATATTTCAAATAAAGACACCTTTCCCACATTTTCCTGCTCTGCCTTTCACAAATGATGGTTCTTTTAACATCCTTCTCTCCTCTTTGTTTGTTTTGAGGATCAAAGCTTTTTTCTTTATTTCTTTTTTTCTTCCAAAGAGTTTCTGGAGTGTTAAAAAGCTCCACCAGTATACTGAGTTTACATTACAAACAAGTTAACATTCCCAGTCTGTCAGAGCTTTTCTCCTAGGATACCAAGGAAAGCAAAGTTCAGCTAAACTGCACAATTAATCTGAGATCACTTCTGAGTGAAGAAAAAAAGGTTGTTTTAAGCAGGGCTATTCTCTTCTTGGAGATTTAAAGTTCACTTCAGAAAGGAAAATTATTATTCTCTGAAAGTTACCTTGCTTTATTTGTATTCCAGGAGCTATCCCATTAGATCATCTTCCCTTTTCACTCATAAAATCATCTTAATGAATCAACTGTGGGATTAGCCGTATGTAAATAGATCTTCATTGACAGCCTCATTGACAAGCAATCAGATGGGAAAGGACACAGACCACATGTTGCTTTGCTAAAACACTCATTTCTGTGCTGCCATGAAGACCCTGAGGCAGACAGCTTATTTTTGGGATACAAAGAAAGCACTCTTCTTCAAAGTAAATGTACCCTGTAACAATGGTAAGATAAAGAAGTGGAATTTTTTGTTGACGAAACATTGCCACAGAGGCAATTTCCACCCTTTTCTCAACTTTTGAGAGCAAAGAGCATAACCAGATCACTCAGCGTCATACATCAGTCCTACGTAGGAGGGGCTTGTATCTTAAGAAAATGTGTTTGTAGCTCCCATGGCCTGTTATTGCCAGGGCTCTTCTGAAGCCCTGAAGGTTGCAAGGAACAAAGTGAACAAACACAATTATAGGAGCCCAGGGGAATACACAGAAAACAGCTGGAGGGTAGATTTGACAGGTGCATTCTCACAGTGTACAGAAAAATATACTAAAAATATTCCTATAAAACTTTGTAAATTTTTGATCTAAATGCTGTTCTCTGGTAACAATTTGCTATCAAATGTTTCAAAATGAGGAAAATTAGTCCACTGTTACTATCTGTGCAAATAATGTGCTGTATATATTGGAATTATAAGATATTATTTTCTCACCATTTTGCTAATTTTTAATCCAATATTGCTACACTGATGTCACAAGCAGTTTTTGTCGTTGTTGTTTGTAGATTTGTTATTTTTTCCTCATTGCTTCTTAAAAGAAAAAGGTTAACACATTTCCAAAAAAAAAAACAAAACACCTCTTACTAGGTAAAAGCATTCATCTGTTTTATACTGAAGTGTCTGGAATATTTTACAATGGATCCAATTTAGTGTCAGGTGACATATAGTGAAGATGCCTTTTTAACTAACTGACATTAGTAAAAATTCAATTAAAAGTTTATGACAAAAGCCAGAAAGCCTATGGCTATATTCCTAGATTGTGGCACTCAATACTCAGGTAATTACATATTCTCATAAAAATTTATAATGTTTTTTTTTGAAACTACCTCATCATAGCAAAAGAAATTATATTTTCACATAAAATATTAATTTTAAAATACTCATGCAGGTAATTTTTTGCATTCTTTGGCCATGTTAGCTGATTCAAGCAAACAAGCATGTTAACACATCAGAACTGAACCCTCTGTGTCTTACTACACAAAATATTTTTTTCTCTTTGTTTCCACCATTTTGTCTTCTCAAGAAAATACATAGAAGCTGTGAGAAATTAAAAAAAAAATCATTTTATGGGTTCTGGAAACATCTCTAAAATTTACTTTCCTTTTTTTTTAAAAAAAAAAAAATAGGTCTCTTGGGTTATGTGATCCTAACAGCAGGACACTCAATTTCTGCTAAGCATCACTATGGATTTAACTCACACTTATGGATATGTGACATTTTCAAACACTATCAGAGCAGTGCCTTCTCATGCATTCCTAATAAATTCCTCACTGCATGATACAACCACTGTGAATGAAATTAAAACAGCACTACAAATATATAATAATTATAGAATTGCATAGAAATTGCTAGGCAAGAAGTACCATATGAAGCAACAGTCAAGCCACAACCCTCTTACAAAACGTATGTGTAGAAACATTCACACAAGCATCACTGCAAGTCTCCCACCAAGAGGACATGGTCCATACAAGCTGGAACCAGTACGGAGTTTAAGGATCCAACAATGCCACTGAATGAAAGAGGCAACCAACCCAATGCAATGAGCTGAACATGGCAATCAGGAACTGCAATGTGTACCCTACACAAGTTAGTCAACGTCAGCAAGGTCAAGGATGGCCTAGGGGCTTCTCAAAGCTTACATCAGAATTCCATGAGGTTGGATTCCTCATCAGAGAGGTGTAGTGCACCTGACCCACAGTGTCTCCTTCTTCCCACAGCAGAAGACTGGAAGTTACCCAATAGCCCCAGCACTATCACAGCTCTGCTACGGTTTACACATGGAGCAGGAAGCTACACTTGAATTACTCATGTTAAAAGCCACAAGTGGGTAAAAATCTCAGAATGTTTACTTTTTACTCTCCACTAATGAAACAATATTTAGGGATGGACTAGCAAACATCTCCCAGCCAGTGATTAGGTAACTATTATAAGCAACTTTCAGTAGCAATTTATATAAATGCTTAATTTGCAGAAGTTAATAATGCTTAGATTTTGAAGTAGGGGAGTTGTAAGATTTCCAAGCCCTTATCAAATTATATAGCACCCTATCCTTCACAGGTCACTGTAGAGGTCATTGGTTTGATCACACAGTGTTCAGTGACAGTCACAGAGCACCAACATCTCTGAATGCTAGATTTGACATTGGACACTTCAGTTTTCCTGGAAGAAGTATATGGAGTTGCTCCATACAATCAGGCAGACTCTTGTTGCCCACATATCTCTAGACTCTGTACAAGGCTAATTCCAGGGAAAAGCTTCAGCACTGCCAAATCCCACACTCAGTAAATTGCCTGCAGCATACTCCTTCACAGACTGCAAAAGTAAACTTTCAGTCTGCCTAACAACATGTGCTTCTAAGGACAAACAATCACAAAAGCAGAGAGGCTGAGCCTGATTATGCAGTTTATGAAATAGCTGGTGGGCTGTTAACTTCCCCAAATGCAACATATGGGTAAAAAGTATTGTCCCCAGTTTGAGTATTGACTCGTTAGTGGAGATTTCCATGGGAATGGAAGTTAACGTCTAAGTCTTACTACATTTCTCAGATGAGGGTGTACTCAGTCACCACATCCTGCACAATTTCTTCTTGCTCTGCTTTTCACCAACATGTCATCTTCTAAGGAAAGGCTTTTCAAATTTTAGGTTCCATTCAATTCCTTCCTCCCAGTTAGCCCAGACCCTGCCACCTCCTCCTCCCTTCCATACCAGTTGTAGGTCAATTCCCTGTACCATCCAGTGCCCCTGCTCCTCTTTTCTTTCCTCTTTGTGTAATTTCTGCTTCCCACCTTTGTCTGTGCTTTTCCTCTGTTTTCACCTCAGACCCAACTCCTTCACATTACTTCCCTATTTTATTCTTCTCTTTCTCCTCTCCTCAGACACTTCTCATTTTCATGAGGGAAATCCTGCTTCCCATCTGCAAACTTTGCCTACTTTTCTCAGCATGCTTCTTCTCTGCTGGCTCCTCAAAGAGATATTCTAAGCTAATACATTCATTAGGATAGTTCACTTTGAAGGGACCTACAAAGATCGTCAAGTTGAAATGCTATTCATCTTTCTTCCCATGAATACCTTACTTTTATCACACTAATTCTCTTGATATAGTCTGATCCATGAATTGACTGACCTTGTGGTTGCCCACTGAACTTTTGTCTTCATTCTCCCTCATGTGTGCTTTGCTTTGTTCTTCTCAGGACTCTGTATCTCCCTTGTCTTCCTAAGTGACCCAATGAATCTGCTTCAACTTCCTTTGTTTTTATGGCACTATCTCTGGATTTTACCCAGAGCCCATATACAGCTACAAGTTTCCCCTCCTTCCTTTTGTCAAGGATATACTCATTTGTTGATGTGCGTTCACCTACAATCACTACATGCTGATACCTTGTAAGACTTCTTGGTTACCATGGACTCTAAAATTCTTTTACCTTCCTCCCCTCTATCTGGCTTCTTTATCTTGTCTTAATGCTTCAGATTGCTGTGGAAAAAAAAGTCACCTCTACAACATTCTCTCAATGAGTTTACTCTACCCTACTTCTCCAAAGCTGTCACCTTCCTTAATCAATATGCCTGAATGCAATCCTCTGCAATACTAAATTTTGCAAATCACTTCCATAACATGTGTAATATGTGTGTCCTGATAGTTGGGTCACAGGATACTTTCTAAACTCATCAGCGTGAGTTTCTTCTTCATCACCTTTACTTTCAAATCTCCTCAGCCCACAGTTGACTTACCATTTCATTTACTTTTCTCCCAGCTTGAATAGTCATCTGAGTATCTTTACTGCTCTTTCTTTCTTATCAAGCTATTTTAGTCTCTTATTTTTTCCCATTTTGTCTCTTTGTTTCCTACAGCTCTTTCTATTTTTTTTCTTCTCTACTCACCTTTCCAATGGAGCATTCAGGATCTAACAACATCCACGAAAACATCTGCCCCAAGTTCCCATTTCATCTATGAAATGTTCATAATCCATTCTCTCCGTACACTCCATCCTTGATACATATTTGATATATTTCATATACTTGGTCATGATCCTGTATTCCTTGGATGAGCCAGGAAAATGACTTTCAGGTTCAAGGTCATCAGCACCATCAAGGTCAAGCCACATACTAGACTTTAAAGTTCTCTGAGAGAAGGCTGCCTCAGTAACTGAGGTTAAAACTGTGCCTTTGCATGTGGTTAAGCTGAGTCTTAGAAGTTTTGGAAAAGCTACTACACTGCTGCACAGTTTTGTGATAGAACATATTGATTTACACAGGGAGCCTATGAGAAGCAGTACAATCGCTAACTACATAAATGCTCCCTAATCTCAGCAGAACTATGAACAGTAGCATGATAATAGTCCCAGATACATCATTTTATATTTGAGAGGACCAATATGAGATAAAAGCAATATGCAGCCCTTTTTTGTGTAATTTGGTATAGCTCTTCTTTTATACTTTGACAGGATCATAGCGATTTACACCCATACGAAAATTTGTTGCATTGCTTAGAAAAACAGCTAGGTAGGATATTCCTTGGAGTACAATTTAAAAAACGAACATTTCTGAAATAAAATGCTAGAAAACCTTGTAGGACAATAGATAAGGCAGAAAATTCATTTAGGTCACCCACTGGATTCTGGGATTACTGGAAAAAATAAACAATTGCACTAATCTGTAGCAGTTAAAACACATCTAACAAAGAACTATGTTTTTGTCTCAGTGGAAGTATTTGACGTTTCCACTGAGGCTGTTCCCAGGCATCATTATACTAAGGAGAAATTCCTATTTTTTTGTCATTTTACTCCTACTGCTAAGATAAACTCATGATTTTCAAGCCAGTTTGTATTTTCATAAAAAAGAAATGTGTCCCAGATCATTCTGCCAGTTCAGGGCTAGATTATTACATTGAATGTTGGCCTCAATAAGTTCAAAGAGTCAGCAGCAGTCAAAGCCAGAGATTTCAGAAGACACTACCAACTCAAGACTACACGCCTTCCCTTCCATCTTTGGAGCCCATATCCATCACCACTGAGTGCAGAGACAGAATGGCTGCTCACCCTCCTCCTCTCCCCTTGAATCTGGCTGTGGTATAATTTCTTTGCAAATCAACCCACACAGGTGTAAAGTACAACCTTATTCTGCACACTTAAGTGGAGAGCAAGAAGGCAATCTTCTCTTTAACTCTCTGACCTGGGCCAAGTTCCTGAGTGCTTAAAACCAGCTGTTGTTGGCCTTGTATCAAAAAGCAGAAAGAAAAGCTGGTCAAGATTGCAAGATCTTCATAGAAGTGAATGCAGCTTACTGTAGGTTTTACATATTCAAACACAAAAATAATGCTTTCTGATCCTGGAGTGTGTCAAATATCTCTGTTTTGTTCTGTGGCACTCTGAGAGTGACAGGATGCCAAGCATTTTATCAAACAGAAAAATTCATACTAATTGATCGATAACTATAACATAAGTTGTAAGAAACAAATGGTAGAAATCCTAATAAACATTTTATATGGCTTGGGAAATAGCTTTCAAAAACTGAACTGAGTGAACTCCATTCTATAAGAGGCTACTGGCAAGTTCAATATCCTCATAGAGAGGATCTTGTACCCCATAAAATCTTTAAGCTTGATTCTCCAATGCCACTGCGAATCCAAGCTCTATATCTAATAGAGAATTTTGTCCACCAGGTTTAAAGGAAAGATTACAGAATGACCCCACCACTAGAACCATGTCGCTCGTATCTTACAGTACTCTGCATGGGATTCTGTGAGATTCAGAATAATTTATCTTCTATGGGACACTTCCATGAGAGAATTATATTTTCACAGAGCAGCTGTTTAGCTCCTTCTTTAAATGTCAGCATGTCTCCTCACACCTTCTTCATTTCCAAATTCAGCTCTACTTGTGTAATTCAGATCTCTGAACTGAATGATGCCACTATTTCTAATGCATTTCTTTCCTTTTGTCTTTCCACTCTGATTTACTGCTTTTCTTGCTTACACTTTAAATAAGAATAAAAACAATCAGTGAATCCAGAAGGAAATGTTACCCCTGTATCTTGCCTTAGAGTCACTCACTCAATGACAAAATTAGAAACTTACTCTTAGATGAGGTGTCAACATTTGCCTACCTTTGTTCATAGGAGCTTATAAGTAGGTCATCAGCACAAGTAACCAAAGATCAACAGCAATTGCCAAAGTGTCTCAGCTCTGGGAAGAAATTCTTGTTTTAATGTACTTAATAGCATTGTAATTTTACTTATTTTAAATCTACAGAACAGTATAACATTTGGTGTGTTTTCAATTTTAAAGTGCCTTTTTATATATATAATGCAAGACTCTGGAAATACAGAGAGCAACAGTGCACGGTGTCATTCTTAAAAGAAAGCAACAAGCTAAAGAGCTACAGAAAATAAAATATGAATTATTCTAACAGAGGACACAGTAACTTGCATTCCTTAAATAACCAATTTATTAAGAAGGATTTAAAAGGATTGTTAATAATTTCACCCAAAGGGTAAACAGAAACATTACAAAAGTACAGTTTTCCTGTTACCCTAAGTGTGAATAGAAGTGGCTTAATGTGCAATTTTTTTTCCCAGTATACCTGCGGAAGTTCCATTCTTGTAATAGCTTGTATTTATCAACATAAACAACAGCAGAAGAAGTCACAATGATCTAGACGTATTTGAAGAAAATGAAAAAAGTATCCTAAAATATGCATTTAATCAGGTAGGTTGTGTGCTTTTCAAATTATTTTCATGAATATTTAATCAACCTGAGACATATATTTATGCAAGATGAAATAAGTACCAGCCTGTGTCCCAGGCTGTTCTGATTCACAGTCTTCCAATAGAGATTTTTTAAACTTGAATTAATTATTTAAGAAGTGCTCTAAAACCATTTTCAGCAGGTGGCATAAACAAAGAAAAAGCCAAAGAACTCACAAACTATCAGCAAATCCTTCGCTCCGCTCGATGCAGTGTTAATAAGATACCCATTTTTTTTCAAGATCTTTTTTTTTGTTTGCTTGTTTGCTTTTAATCAAGACTGCTGAAATACAGGGATAAAATGATTCATGGAAGTACTGGAATAACTTAGGGGGGAAGAAGTCCCCTAGATTTCCATCATTCCCCTAAACCCCATCTGCACAATGACAGATACACTCTCTCACACCCACACATGTGTATCTCAGTAGCTACGTATGCCTGACATGCATGCAGGTGAAATATGTGTACTCACACACCTATATGTTTTACACACAGATAAACATCATCTAGGAATAAGCATACATTCCTATGAATCCATACATATATACACAGTTATCCACCTAAGCACACACAAGCATGGATACACACAAACACAAACCCAGAGACACAGGAACATAGGCAAGGCACACACATAAGCACAATCAACTCCAGAAGCACGCACATATACCCATACAGCTGGGTGCATACTCACATGGACAGATAGATATACAGGCATATATGTGGCAGAGTTTACACTGGCTCTACAATCCTTGCTTTCTCCTTTCTTTTTGAAGCCTTCCAATTTTAGGATTCTGGGGTGAGCCAGGTCCCTGTTGTGGATACACCTCTGGAGGAGCAAAGCCTTTCCAGTTTCTTTAAGGTTTCCCACCTCTCTCCCAGCATCAGATTGACGAGATCAGCTGGGTACCGGCACAGCTCTCCCAGCTGCTGGCTTAGCACTTTCCACCAAAGGGTAGAGGACAGCAAGATATCTTCCCTTCACTCCCAAATCCTGCCTCTCTGGGAGCAGAAACCTCTGGGCAACATCTGGACACAGCTGCATTGCCCTGGGTGAGCCAGCCCCTTAATGCCCCCCTCCCTCCATCCATTTGCACAGTACTGGGGTCCCCCTGCACCTTACTTCCCCTCCACAACGTGACAACCATAAGTCCCCCTCACACCTTCTCCTGTTCCCCAGCCCCCAATAGCAAACCTCTGTGCAAAATGCCACTCTAAACTTTTTTTTCCCCTGGCTGCACAGCCTGCAGTCCCCCAGGCAGAGGCTACATCTCCTTTGGAGGGCAGGGACTGGGATGCAGGGACTGGGATACAGGGACTTGGGGTGCGGGGTCTGAGATGCAGGGATCTGGATGAAGGACATGGGATGCAGAGACTGGGATGCAGGGACCCAGGATGAAGGGACCGGGATGCAGGGTTTCAGAATGCAGGGGCCACAGATGCAGGGATTGGGATGCAGGGATGCGAGAGCTGGGATGCAGGGATCTGAGACATGGGATGCAGGGGTCAGGATGCAGGATGCAGGGAGCGGGACACGGAATGACAGTGCCTAGCTCCTTACCGTGTGGTGAAGGTAGGTCCCAGCGAGGGTCTCCAGCTGCTCCCGTGCATCACGAGCCTCCCGATCTGCTTGTTCAACATCCACTGGGGAGTTTCATCCCCCGAAACTTGTGTGAGCCGCTTCCTTTGGGAACAGTCACCGTTCGTCCCCCCCACTTTGGATCGGATCCCGACGGAAACTCATCAAGGCCTCCTGGGCGGTCGGGGATAAGGCTGGGAGGGAGGAGGAGGAGAGAGGGACAACGGGGGGGAAACACTTCGATCACCAAGTAATCGTCCCCTTCCTTTCCCCTCTCTGGAGCACCTCCTTCCCGTTCCTCCGAGCAACTTTGCCTCTCCTCGGCCAGGCAGCACCCAGCACCAGCGCCGTTAACTGGGGTCCCTTTTGGCAGCCTGGCATCTTTCTAGAGCTCCTCTCCTTTCCGGGCAAAGGGGGTTGGTGCAAAGCTCTAAATTAGGAGGTGACCTAGAGTTGCACAGACACGGAGGGAGAGCCGGCTGGCATTTGCCGACTGCCTCTCCCGGCACTCGGGGCGTGCGCGGAGGGGTTGTCTGAGCCCTGTTCCTATCATTTATTCATTCGCTGCGTTTTTAGTTCTAACTTTGAAGCTGCCTAATCGCTCGTGGCGCGGCCGGGAGCGGGGCGGTGGCACGCAGCCCTCGGAAGGGCCGATGTCCCCATGCTGCGGGGCTGCGCTGCCCGCGGCTGTTTAACGGAGGGCGGGAGCGCAGCCCGGTCTCAGGGGGATGACACGGAGTAAGGGGTGGGGGGGGGACACGGGGACGCTGCTGTCGCCTGGCAACCCCGCATCCCTGCCCCGAGCATCCCTCCCCCAGCGCCCGGATTGGTCGGGGCCGGGGGTGACGCCCCTCCGAAGATGCTGCGCTGTGGCGCTGCGATTGTCGCATCCTCAGAGCTGGGAGCGGGCAGGGGGCTGCGAGCTGCCGGCGGAGAGCCGGGGCGGTCCGGGGGCTGTATCACCGTCCTTCTGCCTTCTGCCTTCCAGCTGGCTCCATAGATTCGCTTCTGCTCTACATCCCCTAGAAAAAAAAAATGCTTGTGTGCATATAGATGCAGATAAAAATATGCAAATATATTCGTTTATATATAGTTTACATAAGAAAACATATTCTATGTGTTCTATCCGCATTATCTATCTTCTGTATGTTATCTCTCTATATTCTCTCCCTATATTTTAACTCTCCTACAAGGAAAGCAAAAAGAGAGATAGTTACTGGGGAAAGAACACTCCAGCGTGCAGCAAAGCTGAATGGAAAATGAGAACAAAAACCACATTTTGTGGTTTATGTGTTTGAAAACCAAAGATTTATGCCACCTGGAGTGTTAATGGGAGGTCATGGTCCGAAAGGGAGCATTGAACACCACGAGGTGAGTGTGCTGGAACAGTCAGGGAGGGTGGACTGACTTCAGAGAGAGTGAGTTTAAGCCATGCTGCATGGGGCACTGCTGGTATTACATGTGGCTTCATTGCTTTCTGCTGTGGGGAACAGTGAGCAGCTGCTTCCCGCTGCTTGGATGGAGTATGGAAATCGTCTCTGTAAAATCCCAATACCTCCTTCTCCATCGCAGCTTCAGTTGGGACACAATGCATTTCTCACCTCCGACTGTTCAGCAGGGAGAAAATCATCACCCGCCTCTCCCTGAATGCTTCCCCGTGCTGGGATGTGCCCCTAGCCCAGCTCCCTACTGGTGCACTGTCAGTGCTCAGGTAGAGCAAAGGAAGAGGCACTGCAGTCAGGAGCTGCAATCCTGCAGCTCACGTGGGGCCACTATTGTTCCAGCAGCCCTGGTTCCAGCAAGGAATTGAGCCAGTTCAAGAGAAAATGAAGCAATACAACAAATCTGATCCCGCTTTTTAATATTTTGTGTTGTTATTTCACATCTGTTTACTTTTGTGCTCTACCCATTACATTTCAGCCACTTGGCTAATTTTATGAGTGTTTCTCTTGGAAGCCAAGGACGTTTACCAAGATGTGCAGGTTAAACAGTTTCATTAAGGACTTCAAAGTTAAGCAGGGAGCATAATGAATAAGATCAGTTCCTCTCAGGGTTAGCCTACTGTACATTGCATTAGAAGTACATGAGGCATTGCAGTAACATCAGGGTAAACTGGAATGGATAAGAGACTGGTCTCCTCTCTTTTAAATCACAGCACAATGTGACAAACAAGTCTGGAATACTATTTTTTTCCCCCCACACTCTTGCAGGCTGATTGCCAGGAAAGTCGAGTGGAAATGAAGGTCTGATTCTGCATTGTCTTGTACACATTAGTTAGGGCTCAAAGTGAGTGGGAAAGTAACTTTTTGGTTGAATAGGACATAAAACCCACTGTGTCTGAAATTGGTCACCATAGGTACCAAGTGGAATTTGGCTTAGTGATATTGTATGATGTGCAGCAGGCAACTTTTCTAGGGGCAAGGCAACCTGTTTATTTATGCCTGTGTTTTGAGAAGCATCTCTGGCACTGCTGGCTTATTCTTTGTCCATACCTGCTGCTGTTCAATATCTGATAAAGGTCCCTGATGCTGTTGCCCCTTGCATTTACACCTGGCTACTGAGAAGCAAGGAAATAAACCGAATCAGCTAACTGAACTGTGATTGACGACAAATGGGTCACAGTCCTACTTACTGCCAGTGCTCTTCCTTTGCTGGATCTCCTGGCATAATAGGGTCACTTTTCAACCATGAGAGCACCTATTCCCATCACCCCCCAGATGGATTCTGGAGATATTTATATTATTTTTTTTTGTAGAGAAAATATGTGTGCTGCAGTTCTCTTTTGGGAAAGCATATGCTGTACACAGGTGTTGTGAAGATGCAGTCCCATACTAAGCATCCCATACTAAGCATGTGTTATCAGGCAGTCACATACTGAGACTTACGAGCACACACAGCGATACAACACAAGGCAATTCAGAGCTCTCAGAAAAGCCCTGTAATAAGCTGTGTTTTGGTGTTACTAGGCAAATTGCCCACTTGAGGCTAAATTGTGCACCCTACAGTACACTTGAATGTAGATATACCCACAGTTAGACACAGCAATTGGGCAGTGCAAAGCTTGTCAGGGGACAGCTTTGAGAAAACAGTTTACAGATCTCAGTGCCTTCGACCTGGATGCAAAGATGGAATCTTAATATAAAATATATTTATGAGTTGCCGCATCATATTATATTGAGTTCAAAGGAAGGTGTGAGTAGAAGAATCTGTTTTTATAAAATTCATGAATATATTTAATTAACAGGCTTACCACCACAAATAAACAGGTGCGTATCTTTTTTTCTTACCAGGAATTACAGCACAAGCTTCAAGATTGCACACCTGGGAACTTTCCAATTTTACATCTGATAGCAAGATACTGTTCCAGAAGAACACTTTGTAGGGTTCCCTAACTTGGTATAAGCAGCTGCTTTCAGACACGCTCAAGTTATTTGCAGATTAAAGCCTGTAGCAGAGCTTTAGGAAAATTGCAAGTATGCATGTGTAGTCACTGAGTGATCTATGGATTGGACCCAGCCCACCTGAATAATTCATGAGACCTGTGATCTTTCCCCCTTTCCTGGGGACCTTACAGAAATGGACAGGGAATACGGCCACGGATCAATGAGTTATTCTGGCAAATTTCCCCACTAGCAGGTTTCCAGCTACTCTGCAACTGCTTTATTTCTGTATGACTGGGCATAATCCCATCCTTTGGCCAGTCACCCTGAGGTGAGAGTGGTGGTCTTCACTACAACACAAAGCCTGGCATATCTCAATTTCTTGGGCACACATCAGCAGCACCTTGATAAGGCATGGTGTTCTCCTAAGAGTTTGTTAATCTCAGGGTGTAAAAGAGCAGTTTGATGGAGCAGGAATATATGGGTAGCTGTAGGGATCCAAATGTATTTTTGCAAGACTGTGGCCCTGCTGGTCTCCATTTCTGGAGGTGCAAAGGCAACAAGCTCATAGTGGCTGATGTGAATATCTACAAAGTCTCCCACTATTTGGCTTATCCCAACCTGCCAATCTTAGGTGACACTGACAGAGTGTAAAGGAGTAGACCAACAGCTGCATCTAGTAATTTCAAGGGGAGATCTGCAGTTTTGGAAAGTGTGAGGGGTGCCACTCTGTCCTAAGGGCCTCGTGGATCACCAAGGACAATTCTGCACTGTACCAAGAAGTGGCAAGCTAAAATCCCAAGTTTTTCCTGGGACCAACATGCACTTTCTTCTCACTTAAAAACACGTGGTTGATTAACTTCATCATGAAACTCATCTTCAAAACGTAATGCCTTCTTCTCATATTGTTAAGTGATTTTGAAGAAATTTTAGGTCAGTACACATACTGCTAAATGTGCTTATCTACATTACTACTAACAACACTTCTCCTCCCACTGCTGATTAGCATGGTACCCATTGAGACTTCAGTGACATTGTTATTTCCTGTTGTTTCCTGGGATACTGGCTCAACACCAATTTCCTTGTGAATATGCCATGGCATGCTCAGACACTTTTGGACTGCATGAGCATTTTTTGGCCAAAAGGGCAGGGAAAACTCTGGCTATAAGGCTAAACTCAGCAAAAACCTGGGCTTCAAGCACCAAGGCACATGGACGAAAGCTGCGTTCCACATCATCTGTGTAAATGCAGCAGGATCATCCTTTCTCCCTCTACATCCCAGGATCATTAGTGCCTCTACCAACCACGCTCCTCAGCTTCTCTTTCTCCAGCCAAATTTCCTGTAGTTTTCAAAGAGTTTTCCTCTGTTTTTCTCACCTTCTTCCCTTCTACTCTGCAGTGAGTTGGCCTATTTTATCAGCTGCCAGTGAGGACCCTTCAGGTTCATGCCAGTCACACAAGTGCACATCTCTCACCTGCATCCCACAGTGTTCCCTAGCCAAAATCCTATGGCAGATTGTGCAGATGCAGGGGTGAGAAGAACTAGGGTTCTGCCTAGGGTATGCCTGGTATGTGCAGCACACATTGAATCTCTTCTGATGTCCATTTCTTATCAATCTGAAGTCAAATTCCACTGTCAATTTGCATGTCCTCCCTCAATTTTCTCTGAAATCTGTGGTATAGGAGGCAGTATTTGTATTCTGACAGCAGAGGAACAGGCTGCAAAGGGAAGTGGTGGAGTCACCGTCCCTGGAGGTGTTCAAGAAATGGGCTGATGTGGCACTGAGGGACATGGTCAGTGGGCACGGTGGGGAGTAGTTGATGGTTGGACTAGATGATCCTAAGGTCTTTTCCAACCTTAATGATTCTATTCTATGATTCCATGACACAAGCCTTTCCCAGAAAGAGCAGACATCTTCCTCACAAGGGCACAGGGCATGGCACAGTAGCACACGCCAGTCTCTGTCATATATATTATTTAAATTTCTTCGGGCAGCCTGCCCCATTCTACAAAATCCTACCTGTTATCTGTTTTCCTACCTTGTGAGTAACAGGGTACCGAATCTCAGAATCACCTAACACATTTTGCTTTTGACATGAATCACCCTTACACTCCTGTGCTTATTTTTATTTTCCTTTTTAGTTTGTGAGCTGTTTGCAATCTGACTTCTTCATACTATTTCTTCCTCTCCCCTCAAAATCCCCTAATAGCATCTCCTTTCTTTGGAAATATTGTCCCTTCCCCCATCTCCCTTCTCTGAAGGAATTACTGCATTTGCATATTTTGTTTAAGGTGCTTAGGAATTATTGACAAGTTTGCTTTCCCCTGGGGGGCTGTGCAACACAGTCAAGCTGTGAGCCACTTAAAGCATCAACTGGCTGGTAGAAAGGATTGCTTGTGCTTCTGAATTAGGGCATGGGCCAAGAAATGCAGCACAGTGCTGTCAGGGACTGTGGCACACAGATCCATTTCCTTTATAATCCTATCGTATCTATGACCTACCACATACAGAGCAAGGCAAAAGATCTACGTTTTCCCATTAGCTCAAGAAATCAGCTTCCTGTGAAATAAATTTACTCACAGCCCCTTTGCAACTGCATTGCAAGCCTGAAAACCCTGGTTTTATTATGTTGGTGAGTGTATTTCAGACTCCCTTCACACTGAGAATCCATCTGGATATACTACTGTCTAAATGTCCTGCTGAGATTCTACTTTGCCACTGGTTAAAAAAGGATGGTTAAATTTATAAATAGGAAGTTTATTGTGTTTGCCTGTTGAAAGATATTCTGGTTTTTATCTTGGCTGTGATAATTGTTGGTAGTGGGTTTTTCTTTGAATTATTCATTTATTCCTCTCTGCCAACAATTTAATTTTACTAGCACTCCTGAAAGGAACAATGAGTCCATAGTTAGAAAGACAAAATAAAAGAACTAAAGTTCCTGGAAATGAAATGGGGGAAAAAATCATGGGCTAAGGACCTTGACTATCCCTTAACAGAGACAATTTCCCAACAAAGAAGGCATACCTTTACCTGGAAAACTGCTGCCAGCACAAAAAGAAATAGTGCAAGTGGTGACTAAAGTAGCATTTCGGTTATTTTAAAACCTTTGGGATACTTTTTTTTTTTGTCAGAAAACTCTTGTCCTCTCTAATTTAAACAAGAGTGGAAATACAGACAAACTGAGAGAGCTGTGTATTTTTATACAGCTTCTTCTATTTAAAATGAACATCAGTAAATGTGGTTAGGAGAATAACTTGAGGTTGCAAAGCAATCCAAATTTAGTAAATATGAGAATTAACATTGACAGTGGAAACTTAATTCGGCTCCCTTGTGCATAAGCATGTTGATACACTCTTTAATTGGTTTAAGTCTTTTTTCTTTTGCAGAGAATTCTGACACATTCAGCACCCAGAAGAAATAGAACTTACTTTGTCAGTAGTTTGATTTCTTTGCATTACTGAGTGCCTCTGTCTTGTATACTGTGTACTATCCATACCCTGAACTATAGAAAGAATCATATATTCTCCAGCAAAACACTGAAGTGTTTTTCAAACTTTGTTATCTCCATTTACTTTCATTCCATTCTTGAGGTAAGGTTAAGGGGAATCAGCTTGGGTGACTCTTTCTTTTGCTGGTCTCTTACAAGTTCTTCTCTGGAGATGCTGATCTTTGCTCAGATTTCCTATCTGAGGCGCTTGCCAGAGTTGGCTCCTGCATAGCCGTAAGGCTTGTGCTGTGCACCAGCATTAGATGGTCAGACTGTGGATACATAGTAGTAATTCCATTTACACGACTTTATTTTCCATGCAAAGAGTTGAGGAAGGAAAAACAAAAAAACCCTTAGTTTTCCAGCTAACAAACACTAACCAATCATATTAGTCCCTTTCATTGTAGGACATCCTTATGACACCCAGCTTAACTTTACAGCATGCTCTAAAACGTCTAAATTTCAGGCTATCAGGTTTGGGGAGGGAGAGGGAAGAAAGAATAAGGAGATCCCCAAAGTGCATGTCCTAGTTGGATAATGGTATCTTTCTCGTTAGAACATTGTAGAAAAAGCACCTCAGGTGGCAATGGTTATTGGAGATTCACCTCAGAACAGAGGTAACTTTCTAAGAATGTTGTTATGGGATCACACCAAATATCCATTCAGGACAATATTTTATTTCTATTCATGGTCAGTAGCAGATGCTAAGAATGATATAGAGACTGGACAAAGCAGAAAAAAAAATGATCTCAACTTACTACTTATGGCTTGAGTAACCAGTGCTTTAAGGAATTTCATCTTCTTTTTACCCCATTATTCTGTTTGACTATACAAAACCCTGCTGCACAGAATTCCCTTACTGAATTAGGTGGTGTGTGAATAGCATTTCCAATTTGTGTTTTAAGCTTGCCTCAGCAAGAATATTGAATTCATGCATTCTGAGAAACCATGAATGGTTTTTCTTCTCATCCTCTTCACACTGCTCATGGCTTTAGACACTTGCCATATCCCTCCTCCTTTGATCACATTTTTGTCGGTTTCTATTCTATTTTGATTCCCAGTATCTTCTGAAAGATGAAGGCTACCATTTGTAGCCCTCAAACTGTGGGAGAAATATCTGTTATTATAGTGTCATAATAATGATATCGATTTTCTTTATTTTTTTGCTGTTCCTTCCTAATGACTCCTACCATTTTCTTTGTCATTTTGATAGCTGAGTTGGCTGTTTCAGAGAGGTATCCTAAGCAATAACAGTTAATTTAGAGTTCATTGTATCATCTGCATAGCTGGAATGACTTTTTTTCTCTGCAGTGCTTTACATTCATTGGTAATGACTTTCATCTGCAATTTTATAGTCCAGCCAGTCAATATTGTGAAATCATTTTGTATTTTGTAGCTACTAGCTTTGCTTTTACTATTCTGAATACCTCCATGTGAACAACAGTGTCATCTCTCATTAGTCTATCTTTTTCAAGATCTTTCCAGACTATGTTAATGTTGATCCTAGAACAGGCATTTGGGGAACTCACTGGGGGTCTTGCTTCACAATGAAAATTGAGCACAAATCGCTTCCCTTTAGTTCCTCATTTTCAGCTACTTCCGACCCATTCTTTTTATTGCTAAGTCTTTTATGAGAATATTTGTCAAAAAGGTTGCAAAAATTCAAATACTTTTTCACTTTGCTAATGGGCTCCAAATTACAATTGCAACATGGCTGTCTCCATATCAAGAACGTATTCCCAACAGATTTTTCCATGCTTTAGTTAGTATCATTCCTTACCATAGTTTCCTTAGCAATTTTCTGGTCTGACAGACAGATATATTGGACAGTATTTCTCCAGATCACCCCCTAAATGCTTTTAAACAACATTTGATGTATTCTATTCCTTGGGTAACAGAGCTGATCTATGAAATAGGTTACAGACCACAGGCAGTAGGTCAGCAGTTTCATATCTGAATTGCTTTATCACTTCAGTCTGACAATTTTTATTATGGTTCATTTTATGTTTGTATTTTTTTTAATATCTCTTCCCCTGACAACTAGATTTAAGACAGTTCTTCAGACTTGTCACCTGTAAAGTAAGGCTTTGGCGAACACTGATGCAAAGCATTCATTTAGGTTTTCTGTTACATCCTTGAATGCTTCTTCAATGCCGGGACTATTTGTAGACCTCATAAGTCTGACAGCTTTCTCCTGATGTAGTAAAGAAAAAAAATGCTATTAGCCTTTATGCTTTTTTTTACCTTGCCCCTCAAAGCATTTTTTGGCTTAACACATGACACCGAAGATTTCATAGATCAGAAAGCAATCGCTTAAATCCTATCAACAAGATCAATAGGCATCCACTGCAGAAGAAGGAAAATGTAAATAAACTATGGTAAAGATGATTTTCACAACTATTCAGGAAACAGGCAGATTTTTGGCCATGTGTATGATACCTAAAGCAACTTGTAAAATTTAGAAGAAAAGTGTGCTTCTATCTGCTTCTTCCACTGGTCCAACAATGCAGGTTTACTGTATGAACTCTTTTCAGACTGTCAAAGATGATTTTAGAAAGCTCTGTGGAGAAATAAATAGGAAATACTTTGCTGACCCTGCTCAAACTAATGCTCATTATTTGGATGGGCTATTTCATTTCTGACTCCTTGACCTTTCTAGTCATATTTATAAACATTAAGAGTGTCAGAGATCTTACACTTGCGGTAAAAAAAAAAGTCTTTTTTTCATATTTCCTGAATTGTTTTTATGAGAAGGAAAGAGAGTATGAAGTGAAATGGTCAGCTTATTACACGACGTGGATCAATATATATCTTTTTTGTACTACACTAGAAAGATGGCTTAGTTGGTTTCATAGCTTGCAACTAACTTTACTAGGGGCTAGGCAGCCCCAGAGGAAACTTGTACATGTTAACGAATAAAAGGGCTTGAAGATGCCTGCAGAGAAAAGGCATTTCCCTCTGATTCCAGTACAGCATGGATCTTGTTGATGTTGTTCAACAAGAGAAAGAAGAAATTGGTATCAGATGCTTACAAAAGGCCTGTCAGGATTTATTGCAAACATTAAGTTACAACTTCCTATACATACACATACAAGCACATCTTCCTACGTGCTTCAGATGGTCTTGTGATGAGAGGTGACTGTTGGGATAACTCTGGCTTTCTAGCAGGTTGGTAATGCTAACAAATGAAGTGCTTGTCAAACATATAAATGCAAATAAATACAAGGAAACTTAGAAAAATAATTTCTGAAGCACATACTGATGCTTCTATAACAGGCCAGAATATCTCCAGGTAGAAATTTATGTCAAAGGGATGACATTATCTTCAAACAAAAGCATGTGGAAGGATAAAGTTGGAGTTAGATCTTCAGCTGATGTAATCCTGGATAAGATTCACAACAGTTCCCAAGCTTATGGTATTACAAACATTGCTATATGTTTTTTAAATATACATAATGTGTAATGTATAAATGTGGTGCACAGCAGCCTTAGCTGAGATGAGGTGCCCGTGAAAGGCTTTATGTGTTACTGGGACTTATCTTTTCTACCGTTATGGTCAATCAAAGCATATCAATACTATTGCTTGAAAGCATTAGTGTTTGTTTTCAATTTTGATAGCTCCAAAGAGGGACAGGCTGCAAAACATGTGAGTGCAACTCCACACATGGTGTCACAGCCTCTCAATATGCATAGACACTGGCTTGTACTGCTGAAGCAAGTCAAACAAGTCAAGAAACCTCCAGTTCCTTTACAAGGTTACCTTCTGCTGTTTCTAAAAAGCACATTGCACAAGTCATAAACCACATAGCAATGCTGAGAAGCAGGGCGCTTGGCTCTCAAAATGATTAGAGCACACACAGAGGAGAACAATGTGAAGATGTATCAAATCATGTGTGTCGTCTCCTGTCTGACTGGGACACAAGAAAGGTGCAGTTGCACCTGGGCAGCACTGCAGACACCATGGCAATAAATCCCTGTCACTGTCACTGGTGAAGCAGATGAGACAAGCAAAATAATTATTTGATTTACCAGATTATAATCTGAGAAGCAGAGAACAGAGATAGAAAGAAAAAAAGTTGGAATCTCAGCAGATGTGTTAGCTCTGAATTATAGCCACTGAGAATTAGATCTCAAGATTGTGAAATACCTATGGCAGAAATGGGTACAGTTGACAAGTCACTTTTGGATCACTGTATAATCAGTGGAGAAAAACAACACTTAATTTTTAAGATTTTAAATAGTATAAATGATTTTATCCATTTTAGGCATATCATTTTGGTGTAGAATGTTACAATTCACATATTTCAACTGCTTATTACCCTATGTTAATTGTAAAATGAGTCTTGGGGGCCAAATCAAATAGAGTTACACTCTGGGCATTTGATCAGGTGAATACTTCTTTAAATGCTATAGTTGATGTCTGTGTCTGAACCCTAAAAAAGGCCCCACATTGGTGGGAATGAACATAGTGAGGTGGCTGGGGAAGACTTTAGCCTCTCTGTTGCAATGCTCATCCTCTCTTCACATGGTGCAGTCACACCGTGGGTGGGTTCAGGGGCACATCCACAACACAGCCACAAGACCACCCCTTTCCTCTGCAGTGCTGCTAACACTGACACTGAAGTTTAGAGGATTAGAAAAATTTAAAAATGAAAGAAAGAACACCCCTAGTACTTTTTCACCTTGGGGCAGCAGAGGACCACAGCAACAGGCATGCCAGGATCACCTGATTTATAGAGTGGCAACCTACCAGGTCTCATGTACTTTGTCGTTTTGTGCCATCAGGAAGTTGAAAAGTCTGGACTGCTAAAAAGTTTAATTACATATTCATAAGACTAATTAAAAGAAGAAATAGCAAAAAACAACAACAAAAAAGTAGTCATTTTTAGGATTTATAAAACCTTACCAAATATAAAATTCATTTCTGTACAACTTATAGCATTCCTTAAGTAAATGTGAGGAAATAACACAAATGGGAGAAATAAAAAAAAAAAAAGCAGATCATACATTTTTTTTATTTTACATTTATATGCTATTTGCCTAAGAGACAGAGCAGCAAATATTTTTCTAGCAGGCAAGTATACTCTTTTGCTCTGAATGATGCATTCATGTTTTTCAATTTTAGTGTTGCTAACAGCTGTTCTATCAGTAAAGACACATTTTTTTTGTAAAGAAATTCCAATTACCTTATTTCTTGGTTGGCTTGGGGATCAGATTCACAAATGGAAATCAAGAACCTGAAGTCATACTAAGATGCCATATAATGTCGATTCCCCTGGTATTAACAGAACATCCATCACACTGCACCTATAGAGCTCTCATGTCTGCAGGGAACTTGGGAACCTACATTAGTGCTGCTGCATAGTGTGGAGCAAGGCAGCACACACCGCATGAGAGAGTCACACTGGAACCAATGAGATGGTTATTTGTTTTCTAAGCATTGCTTGCCTTAGCACTGAAACACGATCCAAGACTACTTAGCTTGTGACCTTTTGCAAATCTGTTTCTCCAGAGCCACTCACACCTGAAGCAAGCTACAGAGAGCTTGTGAGGTGCTTGTTCT
>NC_034409.1:7840190-7953708 GCF_002078875.1 Numida meleagris
CCTTCCCTTTTCCCTCTCCCTCCCATTTTCCTTCTTCCCTTTCTTTCTTTCTCTCTTTCTCAGTAAACAGCATATCAATTCTCCAGATCACTCTACAGTGCAGTGTTACCTTCCTAAGTGTAGCTTTCCAGTTAGAGTAGCTGTTTTTTTTTTTTTTTAACTTTTCTTCTTTCTCCTCTTGCCCCAAGTTCCTTTATCTCATTTTCACAGAGACTGCTCTGTAGCAATTCACTCTGTCCAAATATCTTTTAAAATCACTCATCTTCTGGGATACTTTTACTTGTAGATAAAAGGTGGTAGAAGAACAGGACTTAGTAAAGGATCTCAGAAGCTTGTTTTGATTCTGGGAACAATCATTCTTACATATGTTTCTATAGGGGGAAAGCTTTTTTCTCCTCAGTCTTTTTTTCCATTCCATGCTTTTATTTGGACAGATTTTCAATAGCATAACAAACACTTAAAAACAGGACTGTTTTTGAGGTGACACCTAATTTCCTTTTGATTAATGAGCCAGTATAATTAATCAATCTTCAAATACCCCAAGTTTTTTTTAATGATTTTTTAAAATTCTATGGAAATTGTTTCTCTAAAGTAAGGGTCTGTTGCTTTGTTGCTTTGTTAATGACAAAAGGAAGACCAGAGATAACATTACTTTGTTACTTGATGAAGATGCTCATCTCAAAAATAGGGACATATGCAAAACAGAAGCATTTAATGCCTTCTCTGCCACTGTCTTTAGCATCAATGATGGGCCCCAGTGTTAGCCAGAAATTTTCAGTGACAGTGAGACCCCTGGAGCCCTGATAGGTGGGACCATGACTGCAGGAATGATAAACTCCCAGCCAGCCCCAAACTTGTTCAGGATTTGCTGCTTCAGCTAGATTCACTATGAGGCTTGAAAGAATTCATCCCAGTGTATTCAAAGAAATGGCTGATATTATCAGGAGACTTCTCTTAGTTATTTTCTCAACAGTCTTGGGAATCGGAAGGGATCCCAGTCAAACAGAACCTAGCAAATGTTCCAGTTTTCAAGAAGGGCAATAAAAAAGATCCTGGTAATTAGAGGCCTATCAGTCTCACTTTGGTGCTCCATAAAAAAATTATGGAGAAGATTATTCTGGGAGTTATTGAAAAACACTTGAAAAACAATCTCCTTTTATGGAGAAGATTATTCACATAGCTGACCAAAGAAAGAGCAAGTGCTGGATTCAGCACCTGGGGTGGGACAACCTTGGATATCTGTGCAGACTGGGGGATGACAGGCTGAAAAACAGCCCTGTGAAAAAGGATCTGGGGGTTCTGCTTCATGGCAAGCTGAATCTGAGTCAGCAGTGTGCCCTGGAGCCAAAAGGGCCAACCATACTCTATGATTCTACAATTACTTCTGGTGAATGAACCAGTGTAATTATTCAGTCCTCAGATACCCTAAGCTTTGAGTAATGATATCTGATAATTCTATGTAACTTGTTTCTCTAAAGAGGGTAAGAAGATAACTTCCTATTCCCTGCTGTATTCTTTCCTCCTTTGAAGAGTAATATAAAATCATACATGTAAAGTATATTTACAAGCTGATATCTTCCCAAATAATTGTGTTTTCATCAGAAGGAAGTGCATCCAGTTAATTTTCTTTGCTGTGCAGGTTCACGCTGGTAATCAGCCAGACCACTGATAACTAGTACAGCAAAAAGAGTGGAATTGTAATATCTTATTATTTGCATTTTGGTAGGATGTAGAGAAGTTACATTAAAGTGACAGCTCTGGCTGGGTGAAGCATTATAATACGACCATGTAGAAAAACAATTGCAGGTGGCAGCTACCTTACAAAACTACCTGGGGCAAATTTTCCTTTCGTTTCCCAAGATGATCCAACTTAACCTAGAAGTGTGGCTAGTGCCTCCAGGCTCTATTACTTTACACTTAAAATTTGGAGGCTTGTGATTCAATTCTCAGAGGATTGTCTGAGAGAGAAGAATCAAATCAGGCAGTTTAAAATTAGTTCTAATATACATATAAGACAAGGAGGAGGTTATTGCCATCCATCTTATTTTAGCACCTTTATTTAGTCCAAATGCTAGAATGGGGAGTTTGTAACACCTACGCTTACACTGTGATGACAAACCTTGCTAGTGCTAAACACAGAATATTTCTGTGCTGTCTTTGCTTCCTTTGCGTTAACGACTTTCAGAGGCAGCCATTCACCTCACTACCCAGAAAAAAAAGAGGGGGGAGGTCTATATGCAAAAACCAGCACACCAGTTTAACTGTAAAATTGTTCACCCACACTTTCGACTGCAAAATTCTGTGTATGAATAATCCTCTAATCTGTTAGATGAGACTGCACGCAAAGCTTCTGACAGAGCCAGGACCTGAACTCGCATTTCTTGAGGTTTATTCCAAAGCCTAACCTATTATTTTTCTGAGAACTGACCAGTGCAGTGCTCCATCACCTCCTTCACTCTTGGGATGAACTGCATGACCAGAGATGGTACTGACTATATTTACAATCAGCAACATCCCAGTCAGAAAGAGTGGGACTCTTCCTTCCACTTGCAGTGTTCACAGCATGGATGGCTACACCTGACTGTAGTCTGTTTATAGGGAGGAGATAAGCTCTTAAGACATTTTTTTTACCTGTTGCAGAACTTAGAACTGCTACTCATCATCCAAATTCAAAATGACCTTCAAATTTATACGAAATTACAATGTAATTCTTTTCATTGCCCCCTCCCTTCTCATCTCTTGTGGAGGAACAATGGAGTTTTGAGTGACTGACAACATACTTTAGCTTCTACTGATTTGAAGTCAAAAGTAACTCTTAAGAATATGAATGGAATTACACAGGAGAGTTATATTTACATGGAAGTATGCCCTAGGCAGAACTATTTCCTAATTCACACCTGGACAATGTTATCAAGGGTGAAAGTACTTTGCAATTTTAACAAGGGAGAAGCTGGCTTAATCATTCATAACAAAATGTATATGATAGAAACAGTAGTGGATTCTTTATAAAATCAAAACACAAACAGGAATTCCTCACTTTGTTCTCAGGAGGAAAACCTGTGACACTTAATCTATACTATTTTAAATCTACCATGTAAATATCTTTTTAAAAGCCTTTAAATTTGGAATGTAATTTCTACTAGCTCTTGATTACACACAGGCTACATGATCTATCATTGAATCAAATAATCACTATTGCTGTTGGGAAATTGGGAATTATAGAAGAGCCTAAAGGAGAACACTTCATAGCATGCATGAAATGAACAAATTAGTGTTGGGTAATCAATCTCTGTACCATAAAATGCTAATGGTGTCCTAAGAAATAAAAATTTTACTCCATTGTTTGATATGCTCCCTACCAAATATGTCACTTAGCCTGTGGTAGGCTTCAGTTTAGTTTAAAGTGGCACAACTGTTAGTGCTTTAGCAAAATAATAATAGTTTCCTTTCATTTTCATGAAAGTAATTAAACTTATCAGTTTTCTTGTTAATGCAACAAGTCAACCAATAAATGGGCAAAAGAAGTTTCATTCATGGTATTTTCAAATTAGCATCCACTGCACCAGGGATTATTCAGATATGAGGTTCTGAATTAATGATTTTATTAAAAAAAAAAAAAGAGGAATTAGAATTACATTCAAGGAAAACCATTCTTGTCAACTCCTGCATTGAGGAAGTTGTATTAATCATAGTATACCTACTAACACTTCATTGCAAGCTCACAATTTCTTCGGATAAAGTTAACCTGACAACTTCAAAATAATGCAGAAATTTAAATTGCACTTAAATAACTGCAATATCTTCCCATGGCAAGAAGTGAATTGTGTGTTAGGAGGGACTTGGACTTTTCAAGGTAAGGTGAACCTAGAAGATGCGCTGGATGGAAGGATGCATTCTGCTCATGGAATGCAAATTAAAGAGCTCTGAAAGCAACTGTGCCATGAAATCTGCTCAGAGATATACTGTTGAGTAAGGAGAGGAAATAACATTCCTGGAGGATTTACAATTTACATTAACCAAATTTCAGTCCCTCGTTTAAAAAAAACAAAACAAAACAAAAAAAAACCACTCAATATATTTTAAAATAGATCTTAACATATTACTCACAGACAGGAGTAGAAGGTTTTGTTTGATTTACAAGTTCAGAAAAGAGGCAGAAAGATTGGCAGTCCCCAAGGCTATTTCTGGCCATGTGATAAACTCCCTAGTCTCACTTATAATGTTTCATGTGATGAGATTCCCTATACCTTTGAAGGTCATTTATGCCAGAACAAAGCTCCAGCAGGGACTTTCTGCTGATCTTCTGGCTGTAAGCTAGCACACAAAGGGGGACATCTACAAATTCAGGAGCCTGCCTACATAGTCAAGAGAAGAAAAAAAAACAGAGATGTGTGCTCAACCCAGTTGATTTCATTTCATTACCCTACATTGCCCAGAGGTAGAAAGGGAGGTATCTCTGTTGTGTTATCCTGCCCATCAGATGGCAGATTACCAACAGAAACAAGGAAGCTTTCAGAAGGAAATCTATTTCTGATCTCCAGTTGTTGAGAGATAGGAAGGTTCACATAGATGCTGCCATTTTATTAGTTGCTTCATAAATACTTTTTGGTCCAGTAAAGTGTATAGGGAGGATTTGTTTTGTAACAAGAGCTTTACTTTTCCCTTTCATCCACTGAGCCTTCATAACATTCTCTAACAAAATATTGTTATTATAGTCACTTTTTGATGTCCTATGGATACTTGATGTGACACAGGAGACAAAGGCATTGCTCTGCTGCAGGCCTGGTCATGGCCAGACCCTCAAAGGTGGCCAGAACCATAGAGGTAAGTATATGTTCAAGCAAGATTTTCAAATCTACTTGCTTAAAGGACTTTTTTTCTCTTTGATTTCACTCAGACTTAGTACTTTAGATGCCTGTACATAAGCACAGTTGAAAAATCTCACAAGATGTCTATCAGTCTGCATTTTCCTTAATTTCTTTACATAACAGCTGCTTTTAGCTGATCTCAGTCTCTAGAAAATTAGCAGGGTAGATACTATCTTTCTCTCTTTGCATACAGATACAGCCAGCACAGCACGAGCAGGCAACAGGGCTTCTGTAATAACAGTGAATGGTGTTTCTGTGCTTAATTGGATGACCATAAGATTTGGGAGCAAGATTGTCTCCAATCAACGCAATTTCCAAACAAATGTTTTCAATTGCACTTTCAGCCTTCATGAATTGGAAATGAACAGAAGCTTCTCATCTGGAGACCTGAGACTTCAGCAAACATTGGAACCAGAATGCATCAATCCTTAACTTTTGAAAACATATCCAAATAGGGATTTGTTTTCACTATGTTGCCCCACCTGGTGGCAAATTTTAGAGAAGTAATGCAACCTTAATCAGTAAAAGATGCTGATTTTTAAGTTCAAAATTTGTAAATAATTCTTAAATATATGTGTTACCCCATCTTGGAAAGCTATGGGGCAAAGTGAAATTAAACTTTAGAGTCTCTAAAATTCTTTTAATTGCTCAATAATTAAACTGGACATTCAGGACTCATGCAAAGTAACACACAGGAATCACAGGTGGATTTTGGAGCCCTAATACAGTGTCCTCTATGAGAGGGATATTGATTTCTTGAGTTGGATTTTCTCTGGGAACTTCTGACACCTTTTAGACCAGCTAGAAGGAGGGTGCTAACTGTTGCCTATACACTAATCCAAAGCAATAGTGGGCTGTCAGCACTTTATGTTTGTCAAAGAAACATTCAAACATTTTACAATATTGTAAGAGAGCAAACAAATTCTGTTTCCCAACAGCTGAGGTGATTACTTCCCCCACTACATCTTTTAAGGTCTATTTAAGTGATAATCTCTCCTGCCTTGAAATACACGAAATAACGAACAGCTGCTCTGGCTGATCAAATGCAGAAGCAAAGTTGAGGTACTAATCTCTCATAAAAGGACTTTATTGCATCTGAATAAAAGGTCAGTAGGGGTTGTTGTTGATGCAGAAAAAAACATAATAAAGATAAGAATAAATATAGTTTCATACTCTTCAATTTGGAAATCTTATGGTGCTACTTCTGTAACAGCCATTTTGAGGATACGCATGACAACATGGTTCTTGGGAGGGATAATTTGTACTCACTTCCCAGACTTTACCAGCAACATTTAGATGAGTATTTATATATTAGTTATGTTTTCGAATGACAAGTTTTGCTTTTATTTTTTTTCTTTCATTAATTATTTTTATTCTAGTCAAGGCTTGCTAACCAGAAGAAGGAGAATGCACAAGGAACACACAAGAAAATGGTTTGGAAAAGAAGACAAATATTTAGAAGCCACAAGAACCTATGAACTTGTCCTGTCTGGACTCCACGCTAAAGCAAGTGTAACAAACCGGGCTTTTTTCTGACCTTATCCATCCTATTCCTTGTGTTGGGTGCAACCCCATTTAAAATGGCAGAACAAGATCTGTGGAAATTTGTCATTAAGTTACAGCAATATTTGATAGCACTTAAACCACAGCATTTGATGAGGAGGGTTAGTAAAAGAGGAGCCTCCTCTTCTCCTAAATCTTCAAATATTGGATGCCTGCTCTGGCAGTTTTTTCTTTCAGATTCCTTCCTCAGAAGTAGTCAATCTTAGTCTAGGCACTCCTGTACTACGAGAATTATATATAACAGAGTAGGTGACTGGGGTTATTGGTGGTAGGTGGATGGTTGGACTGGATGGCCTTGTAGGTCTTTTCCAACCTAGCTAATTCTATGATTCTATCCTGTGATGGCTTTTCCCCTTTGCTGCACTGAGCTGAAGGTGGATATGGAGTGGAATCTGTCTTCTGAGTACCAAACAAGTGCAGTACAAGTGAATTAAAAAGGGATGACTGCTTTTATTTAAGAATTATGAGCCTTTCTGTTCTTTTCTTTCTTTCTTTTTTAAAGTAAGATATTTCACATATACATCTTTCTAAAGTCATGAATGTCTGATGTATCCATGCTGTATATTATATCCATTACATAGAGAAACAGATACTTTCTTTTAAGGTTAAAGTGAAAGTTTCATTTAAGAAAGCTCTGTGTGAATATTTTATACTCCTATTCCTAGTGATTTCATTGAAAATAATTAAAACAGTGTTAAGAAAGGGAACAAAATAAAGCCCTGGATTCTTACAACTGTCATTGAGTATAAAAGTTTGAGCAAACACCATCACCCTGTAAGTCTTAACCAGGAATACAAACACTTCTTAATACATTGGCTCAAACTGTTGGGCTAGAATCACAGATGCTGCAAATTTGCAAGGCTCAGTGGAGATTTGCGAGTTACAGAAACAAGGCATCCAGCTATCAGTACTTGAAATCTTTTAATATATGGATGCAAATGATAGAAGTGCTAAAAGCAGAGTGCCTGACTTTCTTCTCACTTATGTCAGTGTTAAACAGGAGTAGCTTCACTGAATTTACTTAACATGCTTCTTTCTGATCTCTGACTTCCTTGTAGTTCTTCCTAATATGAAATGTGCAAGTAGTTGTCAGAGTAGGCCAGCAAAACCTAGGATGTAGAGGCAAAAAAATACAATCATAAAATTTTAGTTTGAATAAGGGAATTAGATGTCATCCATTGTGCTGAAAGGGTTTTGTCTTCGTTTTATAATAGGGAACACATTTATCCAAGAAGGAAAGGTATGCGTCTGTTTGAGGCTTGAGCTGTATAAACTTGGATCAAGAGAGGTCCTGCCCATAATCCAAGTCAGGTATGAAGATCTTTGGACCTGGGCTTTCCACATTTTCCAATTGCTGAGATTACACAAAAACTGTGAGAACAGGCTCTACTGTTGATACTAGTATCTATTTCTATAAACCTTACTTTCCAGATAATAATGTGTTACTGTGGAAATGCCAAATGAAAATATTTCACTGTTCTGTACATGATTTTTTTTTTTCAGACAAAATATGTGAATTTTGTAAAACTGATGATTCAGCTGAAAGATAAAAATACTTTTCATGTAGAACAAATAAGTTATGTGCTGTCTTTTGTGTTTGTGGGTTTTTTTTTGTGGGTTTGTTTGTTTTATTTTTGTTTTTTATTTTCTTCTAATAACTGCCTGGTGCAAGCAAGAAGCAAAACGGGAACTGGTGCATCTAATGGAAACAATCTGCTCCTCTCAGCCCAAGTGAGAAAAGGTCTATTATTGCAAGGCTGCAACATCAGCAAAGCAATTAAATTAAGGAGTTCTACAGATTTACAATGTAAATAAAATGAATGAAAACAGATTGAATTTAGAGCTTTAATCACCAGGGGGAAAAAATAAGGAGGGTGGAGTTTGAAGACGAAAATCACAGAGTTCAAAACAAAGAGAAGTAGAATACTCAGCCATAGAGACTGATTGTTACGCTAGTGAAAAAGAAATGTATTACTGCTTGCAGTATTTTGGTTCCATTTTTTTGAATCCTGTTTTCTATTTATGACCTTTTGACATCTTTTTTGAGATAACCTTGCTCAGTTCTCCACGTGCCATGAGGTGTTTTATTAGGCCATTTGTACTTACACTGAGTGAATCTGATACAAGTTTCTAGAGAGGGGATACAGAAATATCTAGCTGCTCAACAAATAAATACTGTAAGTGCTGTCTATGAGCTCTGACCAGTATCAGCTTTTGTCTTATAGCTGTGAAGCTGCAAGCATGTGCCTTGAAGTCGTGAGGCTCCTGGGATGTCTCTGAATCCAAGTAATCTCCCTGAGCTATGGATTCACTGATGTTTCACAGTAGTGCTGCCAAGAAGAGATTTGTCATATCTTTAGACTAAGAGGACAAATTCTGCAGTACTAGCTAGCTCCTCTCCACAGGGGAAATCAGTGTATACTTCTGGATACTCTGCAGTATTATGATCAATATATTTGCTCAAATTTAACACTACACGTGGAAAACAACATTCTCATTTCGACAAACAGTTGCAAGCAAATACTTACCTACATATATATGGGATTTGTATTCTTTCCAACTTAATTCTTCAGAGAATATAGCTGAAATTAATTGGAAATAGCTGGATTTTATATATGTTGATTTTTGTGCAGGAAAGTTGACATTTAAATTTTTTTCTACCTAATAACAATGTTCTTAGCTTCTGAAACTTGTATGGATTTATAGCTTCAGCATAATCTTCCACACTGCCATTTTTAAATACGCATTGCATACTTCACAGAGCTTCTCAGCAATTTTTGTACTGAAGTGATTTGGAAGTCTAGCATATTTTTAAATGTGATTGAAGCATTTAAGAAAAAAAAACCATAAAAACAAAACCAGTGACTTTTGGTATGACTTAGACTATTTAGAAGATTTCCAAAATGGCGCAAGTGCTTAGAAAAAAAATTATGAGGTCCTCTCATGTCCATGAACAAAAGATCCCAAGATCCCATGTTCTTGAATGAGTGGATATTTCAAGTCATTAGTAGCTCAACACCATGCTGGAAAGTGGCAGACACATATAAGTCAGACTGTGCAAATTCAGTAAAACACTGACGGCACTGAGATTACTGAATTCCATGCTGGAGCACAGTCTACAGCAAGAAATGCTCCCACGCTCACCTAGCCCTGGGTTGCAGCAGTCCTCACGTATGCTCAATATGCAGGTAAGCAGCAAGGGGGGTGGTGTTTCTGCTTACCCAGTAACTCAATTATATTCACATGAGGCGTAGAAAGTTTTTTAGGTTCAAATTTCATTGCTCTCCGAGAGAGAGATGAACTTACAGCTGTCATATGAGGAATACATACAACAATCAGCTAGGACTAGGGAAATAATCCTGCCCCTGCACTCGGCACTGGTGAGGACCCACCTTGAGTACTGTGTTCAGTTTTGGGTGCCTCGATACAGAAAGGACATGGAGGTGCTGGAGCAGGTCCAAAGAAAGGTAACAAGGCTTGTGAAGGGCTTAGAGAATGTGCCCTACGAGGAGAGACTAAAGGAACTGGGGCTGTTTAGTCTGCGGAAGAGACTGAGGGGAGACATTATTGCTCTCTTCGAATACCTGAAAGGTGATTGCAGTGAGAGCGGGGTTGGTCTCTTCTCACTGGTGACAGGTGACAGGACAAGGGGAAATGGCCTCAAGCTGCGCCAGGGGAGGTTTAGGTTGGATATCAGGAAAAACTTCTTTACAGAAAGGGTTGTTAAGCACTGGAATAGGCTCCCCAGGGGGGTGGTTGAGTCACCATCCCTGAATGTGTTTAAAAACCGTTTGGATGTGGTGCTCAGGGTCACGATTTAGTGGTGGGTTGTTAGGGTAGTATAGTAAGTTTGCAGTTGGACTTGAAGATCTTGAAGGTCTTTTCCAACCTGAGCAATTCTATGATTCTATGCAAGGCTTCTACTTTTGGAGGAAAATATGAGAGAAATATCATATTTCTGAATTCCCCCTTCTGAAAATGCCTCACTGCATGTGGAAACATTAGAGGATGACTGAGATGGAGATAAAATTTGGGAAAAGCCTTTGTTCTCTATGTGTAATGCCACTCTCATCTCATCTCTTTCTCATCCCTATTTGCTCCAGAATTGACATGTAGTCAAAGTTTAATTTGTGGATGGGAATCAATACTTATTAATGAAGTAGAGGGGTTCACATTCAGATGTATACTCTTTCTATACTGCTGGATAAAATATCACTCCATGATTGTCAGATTCAGGCCATCAGTCCCAGCAGGAACTGCAGCAGATAGTGAAATTTGGTTTCTGAAGAAGTAACTTTTTTCCTTCTTTTTTTTTTTTCATGTTTAGGACTGTCAGACTCAAGATAAGACAAAGTAATATATCTACCTGATAATTTTGTCAGTTACACACCAGTAGAAGGAGACGCAAAACGATAATGTCAAAATTTTCCCACCTCCACAATGGCTCCCAGGGCACGCAGCTCTCAAAGGCTTTCAAGGACCTTGGGTGCTGATTCTGGAGATCCTGAAAATACTCGAATGGAAGTTTTTTTTAGATTGAAAAAAAACCACAGTTGCTACAAACCTATTCAAAGCTTCAGTGCCTTTTTTGCTGATTGTTCCAGACTCTCAGATCCTGGAAGCATTTCTCATGGCTTGAAGCCAGTGTAGTCCACCTGAAAGTTTTGACATTAACTGAGCTGGCTGCTCAGAAGATGCAAACTGTGGGAAGGCTGGCATATTCAGACCTACAGACTTCATCTTTACAGCAGGATGCTTGGGCAAAATTTCTAGACGTCAGTGAATACTAAAACCTATTCCAGTGCCAGGCACACATTTTCATGGTAAAATAAGACTGCAGGTTATTAAGTTACAGTCATATTTAGAAATGCTGCCCAATACCTTTTAATATGTTTGCACAACACTTACCCTAAAGGAAATGAAAAGAGAAGAGCTGACATATGTTCAACGTGGGATGAAACTACTATAAACATTAGGTCAATGCATCCCCTCCAGCTGCCTTTGTCATATATCCTTAGAGCTAATTAGGTCTAACTCTTTCAACTCCCATATTCTTAACTGTTAAGGATTTTTTGGAATTGTCCTTTCCCGTAGATACTTGAATTGGATGAGTGTTTGAAATACATCACCTGTAAGTCTCTGAATAACTATGACTTAATATGTATGTATGGCCAAACTGTTCCCTGTTATGCTTTTGCTCAAAGTTCATTCGTATGGTTTTTGTCTTCCTGAATTCTTTGGCCAGTTTAGCTTTTATGATCACATAACTGATATTATCTAAGAAAGCTGAACTGCCTGATGATTATTTTGCGAAGCTTCAGGATAACCAAATACATAATAGTGTTTTTGTTACTAGTGCACTGGATTTTACCGAGAACAAGATGCTAAGACGAAAAAAAAGAAAAAAAAGAAGCAAGATGCTTCATAGTCTGATTCACTAATAACTCAGTTATGTTAACTCATTTTGACTGGACTGTGGTCTCATAATCTCATCCCATAGAAGAACAACATATGCAGAGAGAGTTTTGACTTATGCTGATCCAAAGGACGCAAGAATTCATTCAACTGAAGGGAGCAATGTAACAACAGAAAATGTTAATTTTTCATTTCAATCAATTCATTTATATAATCACTTCAATATTAAAACTTCATAAACAAGAGAGACAAATAAAATTGCTGTTCTAAGAATTTCAAGTTCTAGATAGTTTAATATCATAAAGGAGATCAAGTGAATATCTTTTATTATCTAACATTTCCTTATTTTGAAACATTGGCAATTCTGAAATTAGCTTATACAAATGCAGAGTTTTGTTCAGCTGTTGAATATTACTGTAAGCTGGTGACATTAAGACTTAGGCAGCATTTTCTCTATCAAATGTATTCAGTGCGCTAATAAATCAATTTTTTTTTAATCTTCAAAGTGAATAGCTACACGGATTCCATTTAGATATCTAATATATGTCTCACAATATTCATGATGTAGGTGCAGACTTAAATGACTGAGTGCCATCATTCAGCCTCCAAACTGAGTTAGTAAAGCAATTCCTTACGGTTATAAACCCATTTTTTTCTGCATTTACTGTTAATTCCTCCCAGGATTTATCAGAAGAAAATGTTAATTCTTAAGAAGAAAATACTGAACTGAAAAACACTTCATAATATTTTGTGTGGCAGGATAATTCTGCCTAGTAGTGCTCCAAGGAGACTTGCTCTCCAGAAGGAAAAATCACTGTGTAGATCTGCCTCATAATCTAAAATCTAAAGACCATTTACATAAGGATAATCAGGAGAAAGAACAGACTGAGCAAGGCTGTAAATGTCTGAAAAGAAAGATAAGGCCAGATCTGCTGGTATAAGCTTTCTGCATGGTGCATCTCAGAAGATGGAAAGCAGCTGTAAACTAGTCTAAGCTGCATTTGTGATTCTCTGCATCAGTGGAGCAATGCCAAAGAGCTCTGGCTTATCCACAAATCCGTCACAAGTGGCAGCTGCATCTTTCCAGACAGACAAAGCTTTTTTTACTGAATGTAGTCTAAAGAAAACATTTGCATACATACAGTAGTGTATTTGTTTGTACGTGTGCATGCATGTGTGTTTACACGTACACACACAACTCTGTGAGTATGTGGTGGGCTGGGTAACACTATTTGGTATTAAATTTAACCACCGTAACTTGAGGATCTGCACAAGGGAAGGAGAGACTGGAAATGATTGAATATAAGTGGTTGCTGGGAATGGTAAGGTTTGTAAAATGGACAAAGAGCCATGAGAGGATGGATGTTAGGGTAGTCAGCCAGTATGGAGAATGTTGCAAGCCAATTTGTTGGAGCACAACATGGGTAAGTATGAGAGTCTGGAATATGGACCACGTGCAGGGAGGATGGATAAGGACTGCAGATCAAAGTGAGAAGTTAGCATCAAAGTATAAGAAAGACTTTAGGACACTAGGAGAACAAGGAACAATGACAATTGTCCAGGAGAGCAGGCTGCCCCAAAAGACTAGGGTGGGATAATTCAGTACTAGATGCATTTGTAGTCTGAGAGTAGGCTTGAGCTAGGACTTGGAAATGGGAGGAGTTGAAGAAAGAGGAAGAAGAATGGGCCAAAGAGATGGGAACCATATGGGGCAAACTCATTTGTTATTTTGTAAATGACTAATATTGAACAGGAGTATTCTGGGCAGTTTTGGTTCAAAGAAACAATTCCTGAGTCAGACTGGATAGAGCTAGCATGGAAAATATCCTAATGATTAGGAGATATATAAGCAACTAATAAGAGATCCTAAAACAAAGAGTATCAAGCAACATTAATTACAGGAAATGCTGCAATATTTATAGGCACACACACATACACACACATATTTGCAGAACAACCTTTAGGCTTTCACCTTTCATGGATTAATCTCAGTGGAGGGACCCTTTCAAGCAATAACCAAAGTATTTTTGTTCAGTACTTTTGTGAGCAACCCATAGATTTCCTTTAAAAAAAAAACAAACCAATAGAATGGAGTCTGGCAAATAGTTGGGGTTATGGCTGCCTGGGTATCTTACTCACCAGACAGTATATTTTGTTCTAAATGCATTCTCTATTTGTTTGGAAGAAACTGCATTTTGACTTTATGATTTCTTGAAAGATAAGACTGAAGCTATTGTTTAGAGTTATGCTTTATTGTCTGCTAGCACTTTAACTAGTGAATAATCCAGTGATTGCTGAAGCCAGTTTTGGTTCAGAAACAATTTATTTCCTCCTAGTACTAACTGTGGCACTTCAGTGAGTTCTTTAGTAGCAGAACTCGGGGGAAACCCCTCTAGAGCAAAACTAGACTTGCTTTATGTTCTTGAGCACTGAAATTCTTCGTACTGTCGAAACAATTATCCAGGATAGTGTGTATCAATGAACAAAGTCAAAACATTCAAAATGTCTGCAGTGTCATATTCATCCATAAAAATTACATCAAGAGTTTGGTGTATGACATGGAAAAGGAAATAACTAGGTATGGAAAGTCAGTGAGAGTTGTGATATTGGGTGGTTAATAGAAAAGTCACTCATAAGTGTATCTCTTATTTACAGGAATTACCTGCATTTTTTCAATTATAATACAACTGGAAAACTGTTGTCCTGAACATTAAAGTTTATTATACATTCCTGACAATGTGGGTTACAGGGAAAATAACTTCTGTTTTCTCTCCACGCTCCCTTTGTCATTTGGAGATAAAGGAAATAATGCTACTCACAAACACTTAAAACTTGATTATGATGTCCAGCCCCCAAAATCCAGCTCAAACACAGGCAGAAACAAACATGTTGTGTTGCATATATCATCTGGCTGAAGGCAAGCACTGTGTTCCCTGCTCCTGTATTATGTTAAAGGGCATCCTTTTTGCTGCACATCAGTCTTTACCCTGAGAACAAGCACTGCTGCATAAGCATACCTTTGGGCAAATGCTCAAGAATATGACATTTACTGCTCTGCTACCAGAAAATGAGTATTTGGGACATGAAACCTAAGGATAGGAAAAAATATCCAAACGTAAAATGCCAGATTCTTGAAAGGTCTTAAACACTCCACTGAACATTAAGGAAATGCTCTTTTACAGCAGCTGAAATCTTGGACCAAGATCTTTTAGAATATACATCAGTTTTTCTAAATTACTTGTCAAGAAGAAACACGCCACTATATTCACTGTTACTTGGATAGAAACTTTGTATTTATCACGATAGTCTACTTCAGATGCCCTGTTAGCTGTCATCTTAGTGCTTCTTTTTAGCTAAGAAAAATAAGATTATGTCATCTCTGAGATTCACTTCTGACTCAAGTTGTTAGGTGAAAAGAATATACCTCGAGAGAAAGCTTTCTAAAAACAAATAAAAGCACAACCCCAAAGCAACACAAAACAAAGCAAGCAAGCAAGCAAACAAAAATCTCTCCAAAACTGGAGCCTCAAAAGAAGTTTATTAGAAGTGGTTAAAAATAATAACAGTAAAAATATTATATCTTCACTATATTGCATGTCTCTCACTAGTCAAACATATCTAGGAAAGAAGTAGGCATTGGTGTCTCTTTTAGTGTCTGCATGAGCAATAAAGTAAACTGTTTGGAAAATACTGGTATTTAATGACAAATGCTGTAATATGGAGCATAAATGATGTTTTATTTATCAGCAGTGAAATTATACAGCCCAGCACTTTCAAATTCTCTATCAATCTGCCATTTTTTTTTTCCCCTGAACAATGGCTTTGGAGTAAATAGGATAATAAAATATTGCCTTAAAAAACACTCAGATGATTTGTTTCAAGGCTTATAAAAATCTTTTATGAACTACATTCTGATAATATCTAATGTTAAGTAATAGCAGAGGTGTTGGAACAATTCTGGTCTATGGATACCAAAGAAACAGTGTTTACAGGGCTTTACTAGCCTGATATAATTGAAGTACTACATCAACTTTGGGACAGAGAAATCCTGTGAAGCTCGTCTATTTATTTTCCAAATTGATATGATATTATTATTGCATATAACTCTTTGGGAGGCATACAAACACTGAAGGCATGTAAAAAGTCTTTGGATCTTTTGAGATTTAACTCTTATCTTAATTATTCAATGTTTAGAAAGAATGATGTTAAACTAGGTAGAAAAAATGAAAATGTCCTAAATTAGTGAGGGGATTTTAGGGCTCATAGTGTGGTTGAAATGGAACTCTGGAGGTCATCTTGTCCAACCCACTTGCTCAAACAGAGTGACTAGGCAAATTGCCTAGGACCAAGTTCATTTTAAATACCTCTAAAGGCAGAGACTCCGCAGCCTCCTGGTGCAACTTGTGCCAGTGCTCAGTTGATGCCCTCTTTAACACTGCTGAATGAATACCTATCTGGTCACTTACGTGTCCAAGTATTTCAGACTCAGTATAAAGTTTAACATCGTAATGTATGTCTTAGGATAAGAAAATTGATCTTTTCACCTGTTGGAAAGAATGAGGTTCAGAGAAATTAGAGGACTCGCCTGAGGTCACAGAGGAATCATAGAATCACAGAATCATAGAATTAGCAAGGTTGGAAAAGACCTACAAGATCATCCAGTCCAACCATCCACCTACCACCAATATAACCCCACTACACCATGTCTCTCAACGCAACATATAAACGTTCCTTGAACACCTCCAGGGACGGTGACTCAACCACCTCCCTGGGCAGCCCGTTCCAGCCCCTGACCACTCTTTCAGAAAAGTAGTATTTCCTAATGTCCAGCCTAAATCTCCCCTGGCACAACTTGAAGCCATTCCCCCTTGTCCTGTTACTAGTTACAAGAGAGAAGAGGCCAACCCTCAGCTCACTACATCCTCCTTTCAGGTAGTTATAGAGAGCAATAAGGTCTCCCCTGAGCCTCCTCTTCTCCAGACTGAACAATCCCAGCTCCCTCAGCCGCTCCTCATAAGGCCTGTGCTCCAGACCCCTCACCAGCTTCACTGTCCTCCTCTGAACACGCTCCAGGGCCTCAATGTCTTTCTTGCAGTGAGGGGCCCAAAGTACTCAGTACTTGAGGACATAGTACTTGAGGTGCGGCCTCACCAGGGCTGAGTACAGAGGGACAATTACTTCCCTACTTCTACTGGCAACACTATTTCTGGTAGAGCAGGGAATTAGCCAGGGGTTTCCTTACTTTCAGGCTAACATTATTCTAAGGGAAGCAATCAGCTCTTATACCACTGCAAAAGGACCAGGCTGTGATATGAACCATGTTACCATAAAAATGCTCCACTTAGATTTCTCACGTGGTGTGGTGACCTGAGGTGAGGCCTGTGAGCCAAAATTCAAAAAGGGAAGAATGGGAGCAAATAAAGGAAGAAACAGGCCATTATTTACTCAAAATATGTATTTTCTGATATTATCAAAAATATTAATCACAAGAAATGCTGAAGTGATCTTCAGCAGAGTAAAAGACAGAATACAGAGAGAGCCAGGAGAAAATTCTGAGAAAATCTGTGCCCTCAACAGGCTTGCCTTAAGTTTCATGGGTAGTCTATCTGCCAAAACATTGTACAGTGAAGCTCTGTGTTGGATGAAGTAGCATTCAGTTCTACATGTTCCAGGCAAAATGACTGAAAATTCTGTTTTCACTTTGGTGTTCTCAGAGTTCTGAATGAGCAGAATTGGTAAATCAAGTGCCTTTACACCTGAAGGAGTATTTAGATGCATTTGGGAAGTGATGTTTGAATATCTGCAAAGCCATTTTATGATCCTTAATTGGCCTCTGTCATAATGCACACAAAATTTGGCTAGCTGTATTGCTCTTGTATTGTGATAACATGACATGATATTAATTAATAGTATCTTTTGCTGCTTTGCATTCTCCTGTCCGTCTACTGATTCATGCATTACATTTTGGACGGTATATTTGTAAGTATCTTTATACTACTTATCACACTGAGATCGTGTCCATGACTAGGTTTCTCATTGCTATAATGAGAAAGCGACCTAGCACTGATATCAAAGCCATTTTGATGGCTCAGATGAGTTAACATGCTGGAAAGCCTAAAGAAGAGAAATAATCATGCTATGAAGTCAGACAGACTGCCTACTTTGGGGATAGGATTCAGCTCATTTCCTGAGACAGACATGTATGGTCCATAAGATGAATCACTCTCAAAATAGTCTTTTATTTTTCTCTTCTGAATACATAATTTATCTAGATGTTTAAAATTAAGATAGATGTATGCTAGATATTCTACATGCTTCTAGCACCTGGTTATGTCTTGTCGTCATTTACTATATAAAGAGCCAGATCTGACAGCTCCAGAAAAACAGAGAAATAAACGACAACAAAAAATGTCTATCACTCTTCTCTGAAATATATTGGAAGTTTAAGTCACACATTCATATTATTGGTTTGAATGGAACTGCTGTGCATTATAGCAACAGAAACCGTAAGTGATAGCAATAACACTGGAAAGCTTTTATCAAATTAAAGTGAGTGTTTTGGATCAGCTCCCAGCAGCTACAGACTCATTTCTCAGAAACTAGCAACTGGTCATCTGCAGCACCTTTGCTTGCAATGCCCATAGGGTCCTCACGGCCTGAATAGCTTGTGGGAATTCCTTCCAAACTATGGTTAGTCCCGTAGGTTGAAACAGCCTCACATAGCTGTGCATGAGTACTGATTATTCCTTTCATTGAATATTGTGATTTGAAATAACAGTTGATAATGTTGGTTGACAGCATCTTGGCAGAGAGTAGACAGACAGATCCCTTCTCCTCTCTCAGTAGTTCTTATATCTGCTGTTTTACTAAAACAGCTCATCGTATTTGTAAGCTTCAGTGCACAACTCTTCTTAACAGACTCCCACATAAAGATCCATTGAGGAACTTCCATTAACTCAGATATTTTTGAGGATAAACATTTCTGGAGGAGTGTTCATGAACCCCACAATCACTAAAGTTTCAGAGGTAATAAATATCACCTTCTTCAGCCATTAAAAGAGGTGACTTCTTATATTCTTGGAAACATAAAAGTTAGGAGAAATAACACTACTTTTAAGAAGAATGACAAAATACTACCATAGTATACTATGACCTTTGCTCAAGAGTGTGGTAACAGCTGTGAGTTTATGATTGGAAGGGAGAAACTGGAGCTAAATCCATGTAATATGAAAAAAAAAGAATCAGTTCCTAATCATACTAGTAACATTTAAAAGGAAAGAAACACCTCTCACTAACCTCTTGTTAAAGGTTATTTGTTTGCATGCTCTTTAATATCTAAACCAGACAAGATAGGTGAATAATTTTATTGTAAAATATAGTAAGAATTTACTAAACAAAGACTGTATAGAGACCAATTTCATGAAGTGACATGTTCCCTTAGACAAATCCCTACTTTAAAACAGAGTTCAGGGATGATTTAGGCTTTTGAGTCTTGTATTTCTTATCATTTGTGGGACTGAGGCTCTTCCATTCCTTACAGTCTATTTCACTTGAGGTGCCTTAGGTAGTTCTAAAGTAATTTGCATGGATACAAAAAGCAGTATGGTAGGTTTTCATGGCAGTTTGCCCAGACTAATATAGCTACATCTAGCTGTGTTAATTAGTCACAACAGAGCTCCACAATAAAGCTTGTTTGCTCAGTGCTTGCTTGGGTATCTTCATGCTGTACAGCTTTATGTGTTATAGTTATAGTCTTGGGTGTTTCTAAAATTGTAATGTCTTGCCTAAGGGAAAGTTAACATAAAAATATCCATGTGAATACCATGTTCTTTAGCTTCTTGTTGATTTGAAAATCAGATAATCTTAGTTTGGGCAAAACCGCCACAGTTACACAGGGCAGTACCTATACTCCATCAGCAGAGAAGTTTCAATGTGTCCTTGCCATGCTGTTAAAATGTGAGACATAAACTATCTTTCATGGCTCTGCTGAGGTTGTGCAACTAACACAAATGAAGCATAACTTAAACGTTTTTTGAAGCAATGATATTGAGTACATTATTCTCAGTAGAATCTGAAAAAAAAAAAGATTTACCAGGTCCCTTGCATCTGTGTAATACTTTGAGGAACATCTGTAGTATTCCTTCGGGGATGTATTCACTGTCCAGTTTAGAAGCAGGATTATGAGTACTCTGGGAAGCTGTAGAGACCAGACAACTTGCAGTTTTATTCTGGTTCCACTCTAATTAGGATGGGACTATTGGGAATTCAGCTTCTACTCCACTGGAGTTATGGTCAGATACAAACTCAGAGAAGAAATAAGCGACCGACAGAGCTCATGCCTTTTGTAGCATTCTAAAGCTTCTTCTGCAGCCTTTTCCCCACTTGTAAGCTAGGAATTATAACAGGAGAAGTGATCAACGTGTCAGTATGTTGAGAAAGAGAGCACAATTTGTATTTGGCCTCTTGTTGGATAAGAATTATAATGTTGTTTTCCTCTGTGATTGTAGCAATGGTGAAATGTGCCAGACTGGTATACTTAGTGAATGACTTTCCCTTTTAATGTGTAATTGGAATCTGAGCACATCAGAGGTTTTGAGCCAGTGAATCTCCATAATCCCAAGAGGTCAATTCTTAAAAGATACTGTTGGTAAATGTTAATTCTGTTCCCTGAGAAGGAGCTCAAAGTCAGAGAGAAAGGAGATAAGGAACCACAGAGGCATGCCTGATAATTCTGAACACATCACTACGAACAGCTTCTCTGTCAGGATGATAAGGAAATGCCCTGCTCATTCATCTTGTTTTGAATGTTCCTACCAATTTCATGTCAAATGTCAGAGCCTTTGACCACTCTGCAGTTGATCCACACAATGCAAGCATAAGGCTACAAAGACACAACTTTTAGTTTCTGTTGATGCGTTTTCTTAAAGACAAAACAACTGTGACAGATTTTCTTGAAATATGAATTTTCTACTCACGAAAAGCAGCAGCTCAGACTTCTAAAAATAACCAATGCCTTTGCATGCCTGAACGGAGAGGTCTAAAGGAATGTGCCAATTAATTGACTAGGGAACTTAAAAATGGAAATCTGTCAGATGGATGTGTCTGGACAGTAGATGGGAGTGAAATGAAGAAGGAGAGTAATGCGTGTGCTGGCATTGCTGCCCAATCAGGTATCTTGGAGAAGGCATGAGCCAGGTGATACTAATGGGGAAGGAGTTATTTCTCCCCATCATCTCCTCATTGCCAATCTTAACTGACACATTGTTTTGGAAATATTTGGATAACATATTCTTTCTGCTACTGTTACAGAAACTAAGTGCTGCAACTAGAAATAAAGCAGAAGATGTCTAGAAGTGACATCTCTATGAAGAGCTCATAATGCATGACTTTGCATCTCTAAAATTTCAGAAAAGTAGAAGAAAGTTATAATTTATTCCTGTGGTGGTTTCACACTAGTAGCTAGCTAAGCTCCACCATGTTGCTCTCTCATTTCTCCTCAACAGAACAGAGGGAGAAAAAATAATGGAAAAAGCTCACTGGTTGAGATAAGGAAAGGGAGATAATTCACTACTTACCACCATGGGCAAAACAAACTCAGCATATGTTGCTAACAGACTAGAACAGCAAGAACTAAAAGCAAACTAAAACCAGTGTCCCCCACCACTGAGGGCTGAGCAGTGCAAGGGAATAGGGAATTGGGGCTGCAGATCCTTCATAGTCACTCTCTGCCCCTGTTCCATGTGGGATCCCTCCTACAGGATGCCATCCTTCCCAGTCTGATCCTGTGTGGGCTTCCCACAGGCTGCAGCTCTTCAAGCACTGCTCCAACTAGGCTTTGTACCATGGGGCTGATCCTTCAGAAAGGCACGGCTCCAGCACAGGTACCTGTGGCCATCAGCTCCCCCAGACATCCTGCTCCACTATGGGCTCCTCTCCTTGGGCTGCATCTCCAGCCTGGGGTCTGTTGCTGCAGGGGCTCTCCATGGGCTGCGGCCTCCTTCAGGCCATATCTACTGCTGCCTTCTTGCTTCACCTACAAGAGGCATCATGCTCACAGACTCTCGTCTTGATGGGAGATTTCAATGACCCAGATGTCTGCTGGGAAAGCAACACAGAAGGCTCAAAGAAGAGCCTGGAGACTCCTGGCGAGCACTGAGGATAACTTCCTGATCCAGGAATTAGACAAACTGATCAGAGGAGAAGCATTTCTGGACCTTGTGCTAATCAATGCAGAGGAGCTCATTAAAGAGGTTAAGATCAGAGGCATTCTACCACACCTTGGTAGAGTTCATGACCTCGAGGAATATGGGCCTCGCAAAGAGCAGAGTCAAGATCCTGAACTTCAGGCGAGTGAACTTTAGGTTGTTTAAGGAATTATTGGATTAAATCCCCTGGGAAGCTGTCCTTAAAGACAAAGGAGTGGAATAGAGCTGGTAACTCTTTAAAGATGCCTTTCTGAAAGCACAAGAACTCTCTGTCCCTTAGTACAGAAAAACAAGCAGAGAAGGCAGGAAACTGACACGGATGAAGAAGAACCTGCTGGTCAAACTGAGGGATGAGAAAGACACATAAAAGCAGTGGAAGCAGGAACCTGGGCAATCTGATCTAATGACTGACTTAGTGGTTGGCAGCCCTGCCCACAGCCCTTCCAACCCAGGCCATTCTATGATTGATCCATCTTCTTTTTATTAAAGTTAACCTGCTTTTTCATGTAGAAGATATTTTTAGCAAATTATTTTTTTTGTTTTCATATTAAACAGTCAGACCACTTAATATCTTTGGTGCTGATACGTTGTCTTTCTGGCCAAAAAAACCTCCAGGAAAACTGTTTTTCCTTGGAAAAAATGTGAATTTAACAGAAGTACTTTACAAAATATGACTAAATTAGATGGATAATTTTCATATAGCCTCTAAAACAAGCTCCCTGCCAAACCAAAATATTTTGATTGTGAAAATCCTTTATGACAGCTATGGTTGATGATGTCTGAGTGCAATGTACACTTCTTCTCTTGGTCTTCTGAATGATTGCTTTGCTGACTGTCAGCTCCCATAATGCACAGTCCTCAAGAGAACAGGTTTATGATGCCTCATGGGAGATACAGTTTTCTCTAAAGAGACTGTCTGCTGTTGAGAAATGAACTGTGAAGAATCAGGGATTCACCTGCCATAAGGCACTGTAGAAACATTTTCCAGGAAACTTTTTTCATTTTTTCACTTGGGAAAGTATTTTGAATTTTGGGGGTAGACCCAAATCAACCAACATATATTTGGAAGATTTTCTTATGAATTATTCAAGTTTCCAGTGCATCCTTCTTGCCAATAAAACTCTTAGGATGGAGACAGATATCTGAACCCTCTTGCATGGACAGTCTGCTGTCACAGCATAGAAAAGATAAAGGAGTCAGCCAACTCAACCAGCTGCCATAATGCAGAGTTGTCCACAAACTCAGGAGGATGTCAAAGATGGAATTATGACCAGAGGTCTCAAAGTACATTGATTCATTTTCAAGGAGTAATGTATTTGATGCCATTGGCTGGAGCTAGTCTTGTTGATCAGCACTTCCCCATTCAGCTGGTTCATGGTAGGGATTTTCAGATAAACAGGTACTGCTGTCACTTTCTGCATAGCAGGAGATTGGTGTGTGTTCTGAGGAGATCTCAGCAGGACAGTGCCAGTCAGAGACTGAAATGAGACAAGAAAGACAGACATACAAGAAATGAGACAAGCTCAGCTCCAGCAGAGATTTCTAGTGGACAAAGAAAACTGTGTTTTTTTTTAATTTCAGATCTAGATTTGTATATTACAGTCAAAAGACTCCATTGCCAAAGAGTTATCTATAATGAATTTGTTGGCAAATCCCTATATGGTTATATACAATGTGCCTGGTCTAATTTAATAATTTCAGGTTTTCTGTTTATGCTATGTTCTTTTTGGAAGGTAACAGAGAACTCACCTCACCTGTCACTGTAGTGGTTAATGCCACTTCATTGCTGACTTAGGATATCTGTATCTACATAAATTCAGTATTTTCCTTAACCATCAGAAACTGAGGATTATCACGCACTGAACACAGACATTGTCTACAGAGGTTTTGTGTCTTGAACTATTGATCAGTAGAAGAGATTCTAGAATGAGTGTGGAAACACGAGACCTTTTCCATTAGCCTTTACAAAACTTTGAAAAACTTGAAAGAGCCAAATGTGCCTTTGCTACCATCCTGAGTTGGTAGCAGAGTTCCACTCGCTGCAATTTTGCTGACTCCTTTTCATTCTTATATATTTCAAGAGGTCCAGGATTGCTCCCAGAGTGAAGTTTGCCTCTCACTTGAATGAGGGCAGGCACTTTCCTTTTGCATTCAGCACATACTGGAGGAGCATGCTAGAAGAGGGATGCCAGCTATCAGCCAGACAATGTCTGCAGTGTTCCAGTAGGAATTGAATGTTATGGTAGTTAATTCACTGCTTTAAGTTCATGATCCTAATAGGTGAGCTTGTACAATGACTTCCTTTTCACATACCACCCTCAGACATGTTAGGATGGCTGCAGGGTGTCAGCTTTCATCTGTCTGTTCACACTTCTCAATGCATTAGTCATTCAAATCCACCTGCAGTCTTTCTTCCGTCATATGTTTACTTATGCATGAGCAGCTAAGCTCAGTATAAGTTAGAATTTCATCTTGTAAAGAAACTGCTGTGTAAGGCATTTCTACGCAAGCTTTATATTAAAAATCCTGAAGCTCAGTGATGTGCATTTCACTGCTACCTGTGGAATATATCTGGAAGCAGGTGCTGTTTGTATGCTTGGGACATATTTTCAAGAAGTTTCCTCCTCCTTCTTCTACAAGAGGGTGGTTCTCTCTATATTAGCAGGAAAGAAGGCAAAAGTTGAGTCATTCAAACCCACCCTCTGCCTCTGGTCTCCTTGATATCATCCTGCATTTCATTCCTGAAACTTCATTACAGACTATTTAATACACCAGCTGGAAGAGATCCTGCATAGCTGTTGTCATGTGTTATGAGAAGGTGAGGGTGGGGAATTAAGAAACAAGCACTGCAAAGTTGCAAGAAGACATCTTACAGAGTGTGGTTGTCTCATGTCAAATCACAGCATGAGAAAACACAGCAACAGCTTTGTAAGCACATTGTAAAACTTGCCTGCATTGCATTCAATCTCCACTCTCTGCACATTAGGTATATACATGTATACGTATGTATGTGTGGTCTGAAGAGAGTCAACAACTCACGCCATGTGAAGAGCCATCAAGGAACGCATCTCATTCTACATTGTTTGGAATTAAACTGCTAAAGAACAAGGAGTAAAATGGCTCTAGTCTCCAAACCCAATATCAGATTAAATATATGAAATAATTTTTTTCTCTGCCAGTACCAAAAATTTTAGAAAATTAAAGAACTGGGATTGGTATCCTGCAGAAAGAGCAAGTGCTTTGCCGCTCTGTCTAGTCTAGTGTTTGGAACAGAACAAAGAAAAGGGAGATTTATTTTCTCCAAAATTATCAGTATCCTGCAGAAAGAGCAAGTGCTTTGGTGATCAGTATAGTGTTTGGAACAGAACAAAGAAAAGAGAGATTTATTTTCTCCAAAATTATCTGTTTTCCCCATACACAGTACCAGTAGGTATTTTGTGAACAGTAAGCTCCTGACAGAACATTAAAATAAGCAAGAGAAGAGCAAGTGCTCTTATTTGGAATTAAGCAAGAAAAGAATCAGTTGTATTTTCAGTCTTTCCAAATTTCACTCCAAATGCAAGAAAGCAGACAGTTCTTCAGCTGTTCCTTCCTCCTCCCTCTTTCCAGCAGTGGCATCCCAAAGTTACGTGGTCTTGTAGACAAGAAGACTACACTGTGACCATAGCCTTCTCCTTTCCACCTCCAGGAGATTTGTTGTGCTGATTGTGTCCCTTCTTATACTGACAGTGTTTTTCCCAGGATGTCAGAGTCTACTAATTTGAATGAATTAGGGTGTGCCCTCGTTTTCTCAGAGACATGTCATGCTGCTGGAGCCTGTTGTGCTAGCTGCACTAAAGAGGCATTTGCTGGGAAAAGAAGCAGGTGGGAGCTGAATGATGCAGTGCCAACCAGGCATCTTTTCTCAGCTAACAGCACTAGGGCAGTCTAAAAATGGGAAAAGACAACCCACTAGACCTCGTAGCCCTCCAGTCCGTGCTGATTGCCAGTCTTTATCTTTTATTGATCAGCCACACTCATGGCTCACATCTGTACATCAGATGTCTCTCACCAGGAAGGACAGATTTTGCTTTCCAAAGCACTCCAGTGATGAGCAGTTTTGTCTCGTTCTCCTGTATATCTCAGATATGAACGGTTCTGCTGATACTGTGGTTTGAACCAGCATCAAGAAACCAAGCTTTATCCTTTTCTGGAATGAAATGTGTCTACATCAAAGTCTTAGTTTGAACCAGGAGTATTCTTCTTGAAGCTGATCCGCTTTTGCCCACATACCATACTTCACTTCACACTGATAATCTATAACCATGAAAATCACTTCCATTTTAGATATAGCTAGACCAGAAAATGTGCTGGAAAATTCACTCATTGTGCTTCACTACCAGGTGTTCAGTTGGCAAGAACAAATGGGAACTAATCCCAGATACAGCCCTCATAAATGAGTCTACAGTAATGGAAGGTCTGCAGCATTAGAAGTTTTTCTCTACACATCTCTTCTGCAGACTACATTACTTATTGGCATAGACAGGGCCTCCTCCCTGCCCACCGTTTAGTGTTCCTGCCTTCCTTTTCACCTTGCCTGCCTTAACAGGTAAATGAGGTAAAATTTGTGTTATTCCTCAGACAGGTCTCTCATCAACCCAGTGTCAGAGAATGGTAGTACAAGATTATCCTATTATTCAGAGGGAGTCGTCTGCAAAACCACTGCCTCTTTCACTTAGGGTCTTCTTCCACTTCTCTTTGAAATGTGTCTAAACTAAAGCAGTCCTCTTAGCTCTCTTTCAACTAAGTAGAGAAGGTGAGAAATATCTCTAGAGAGTGATTCATCTAATGTCTTTCAGTCATTTGTCTTACACTGGTACAAGTTGCCTTTAGGATGTTGCTACATCTCTCTGTTGACTGCTAAGGAAATCTACACAGGCTTAATAGAAAAGTTTTGGTCGTGGAAAGTCAAGCATGCTCAATCCCAGGTGTCAGAGATGCCCAAGGAGAGTGAAAAGCAATGGCTGTTTTGACTCTGAGGAAAGCCGAGGACAGAACCCAGCATGTTTGGTAAGAAACTGACAGTTATCTACTACTGTCATGGTATGTAACATTTTTCTGTTCAAAAGGCAGTGGTATGTTATGGTAAGATAAATTATCCTCTTGAACATGTACCAAGAAATTCTGAAGAATGCAAATACATGGGAGTTTTCTGTTTCACTTTAACTCTGTCACTTCATTATTTATTGCAAACAGTAAAGCTAAACCTATGGTGGAAACATTCAATCCTACAATGTGTTATGGATTTCCAGTGGTGAACTGTTAGGTGTTTTGCAATTAACACAGCATGAAAGAACCATCACTTCTATGGATCTGTGAGTTCATCCTTTGCTCCAATGAGGCCCAAGATAAATTGTTCCAGTTTTGATGTATTGGCTACTAAATTGACCCTGGTCCATAGCTCACAGGCATCTGTAATTCCAATTATCTTGCATTTTATGAAGATCCACGGACTACAACTATCTAAGCCTCACTCATTTTACTCCATGAGCTAAATGCAGAAGGAAAACCAAATGTATTTCACCCAGATTTATATTTTTCCCTACTTATTCGCCTGTGAAATATAACATTTGCAGACACGTACACTGATATTTTCTCCAGAGATACAATAGGGCAGAATTTGATCCAGTGTCTTAACTATAAATACTGGTGGAGTTATCCTTAGTGACAGATGACACCATGTACTCACGTCCATGTGAAAAATGCAAAGCAAAGAAGGGTGAGAGGAGAGAGGCAACTCTCTTTATGTCTATATCATGTTTAGTAAACCTTGTCTGCAGAGGGCTCTAACAGCTCTCTTTCTATTCTGGATCCATTAGAATATTATTTATAAGGGGCAGCACATGAATGAGGTTGCTAATTGTTTCTGCCAACATACAGGTGATGCTGGAAGGGTGAATGTAACAAAAGACTGTACAAGGGTGTTTCTCTGCACATCAGCATTTCCCAAAGCTCACCTCAGTGACTGCACTCTGAAATTTTGGTGTTTATGCTGGCTACATAGTACAATGTTGGAAATGCTCTGCCAGATATCCCTGTTAACAGTTTTGGGATGAGATCTTGAGAGTTTCTGAGGAGACGGGTCATGAATTTCACAGATCCTATGAAGCAACAGGGTATAGCTGGATCCTGTAATAGTGACCATGATAAAAAATTAGGTAATCCTACCTGAGTTTCCAGTTCTGATGAGAACACATGAACTGTGAGTGCCATTCACATATCAAGAATCATGAGCAATGATGACCTAGATCTGCTTGTGCTCTCCGAAATTCCCTAGAAGTTCTTCAGTAGGACATAACTTGATCTTCAACAGTAATAGGTGCTGAAGAGCCACTTGGACATAAGCACTGTGTTGCTCTGTGAGTATTGTTCCAGTGCTACACTGGTGGGTTTTGGTCATATCAGGAAAAACCTGGTAAACTGCTGGAAGAAGGGAATGGTAGGTTAGTCCATCAGTGGTTTTTGCTACCTGATGTTTGTTAAGTATCCTTTTAGAAACACCTTTAATGGTGCAGAAAGCATCTTGCCTCTCTGGCCAAGCTACTGAGGTTCAGAGTGTCTTCTGTCATTGAGGACCACTGGAAAAGGCTCTCAAAAGCCTACATTTATTTAGCTCTTGAGATGCTTGAGCTTTTTCTGTCTAGGTTGTACACATGGAGTAAAGAGGCCAGAGATGATGGTGTGATTTGGGTGCAACATCCTATCCTCTTCTTCAGATAGGAGGCTTCACTCAAGCAAGGAAGAGTCATGGCTGAGGTAACTGGATTCCTAGACAGTGCAGTAGAAATCATTTGCTCTCTTCTTTCTGTGAACTGCAGTTTTCCCATGCATTCAGGCAGCAATGACAGTTGAAACAGGTAGGACCCTTTTGCAGAACATACTCGTTAGGAATTGTACTTCATTGATTTGTAGCTTCCTGCTGAGTCAAAAGGCTTTTGACTTCTGACAGGGTGTTGGGTCTCTGTGGGAATTTGTAAAATCTCTGTTCATGCTAATGTTAACATCTATTTAATGTTCTAACACAACAGGCAGATGCTGGCATTTGAGTTTCTAGGAACTGAACCAGCCACTAGGTCATTGTTCTTTACACACTAGGCTTCCAATAGAAAAGAAGTAAAACCCAGTCAAATTGAAGTTTGAATATTGCTTCTCAGGTCACACACAGTTAAGTCTTTTGTGCAACTATAAAGGTTAGATGCTGGCTTAATGAGAAAAAATGAAAACAGCAACAAAAATAAAACAAAATACTCAATTAGTATGAGAGTTTTTTTATAGGCCTTTAAGAAAAAGATCTCTATATCACAGCCCATGATCTTGGATATCATAATTCTTCAAAAACTAGTCCAAAGGATCTTAATTAGGCTTCTAAACCCATGCTCTGCACTGTAAAAAAGCAAGTAACATGTTGTTAAGCCACCTCTAACAGATGTTTACTTTAAAATCTTCCAAAAAATCAGTTTTGCAACCTGCCTACTACTGCCTGTTCTGATGCTTCCTCATGCTTTTAGTTAGAAAGATTTTCCTAATATCTAACTCAAGTTCACGGCAAATTAAACGAATTACTTTTTGTCTGACTCCCACTGAACTTTCTGAACAATTGATTACTCTTCTCAGTATCCTTTGTTGTTACATAAAAGAAAAAAAAATTGGAAGATTGTTATCATGTATTCCTTTAATCTTTTCTGTATTCATAGAATTAGCTAGGTTGGAAAAGACCTACAAGATCATCCAGTCCAACCATCCACCTACCACCAATATAACCCCACTAAACCCTGTCTCTCAACGCGACATATAAACGTTCCTTGAACACCTCCAGGGACGGTGACTCAACCACCTCCCTGGGCAGCCCGTTCCAGCCCCTGACCACTCTTTCAGAAAAGTAGTATTTCCTAATGTCCAGCCTAAATCTCCCCTGGCACAACTGGAGGCCATTCCCCCTTGTCCTGTCACTAGTTATAAGAGAGAAGAGGCCAACCCCCAGCTCACTACAACCTCCCTTCAGGTAGTTATAGAGAGCAATAAGGTCTCCCCTGAGCCTCCTCTTCTCCAGACTGAACAATCCCAGCTCCCTCAGCCGCTCCTCATAAGGCCTGTGCTCCAGACCCCTCACCAGCTTCACTGTCCTCCTCTGAACACGCTCCAGGGCCTCAATGTCTTTCTTGCAGTGAGGGGCCCAAAACTGGACACAGTACTCCAGGTGGGGCCTCACCAGGGCTGAGTACAGAGGGAGAATGACTTCCCTACTCCTACTGGCAACACTATTCCTGATACAAGCCAGGATGCCATTGGCCTTTTGGCCACCCGGGCACACTGCTGGCTCATGCTCTGCCGAGCATCAACCAATACCCCCAGGTCCGTTTCCTCCACACAACCATCCAGCCACTCTGCCCCACGCCTGTAGTGTTGCCTGGGGTTGTTGCGGCCAAAGTGCGGGACCTGGCACTTGGTCTTGTTGAACCTCATCCCGCTGGCTTCAGCCCAGAGATCCAGCCTGTCCAGATCTCTCTGTAGGGCCTCTCTACCCCCAGGCAGATCGACACTTCCTGCCAGCTTGGTGTCATCTGCAAACTTACTGAGGGTGCTCTCAATGCCCTCATCCAGGTCACATAGGCCCAACTCTTTTAAACTTTTATTTAGGATGGGCTTCCTAAACTTCTTTTTGTCTTCCAGTCTCCTTTGGAATTCCTCTCGTTTGTTGTAACTTAATCTTTCTTAAAATCTGATGCATAAGATCATTACAGGAAACACATTCTCCTTACATACATGTCTCCTAATAACATATTTCACATGGCAATATGACTTTTTAAAGACCAATTTAAATTTTGTTTCCTAATCTGTTTATTATTTCCTGTGTTCCCTCAAATTTGATACTGCCCTGTGGCAACACAGTCATTTATTTCTATGCTGGATTTTCTTCTCTCATACTTAGGTAGCATCTTTCACTTTTTATTAAATTTCATGTGTTGATTTCAAAGCAAATCTCCAGTTTGCTGAGGTAAGTCTTTATTTTTTAAATCTGAGAGGGCTATTTCACAGAAGAAATGCCTTCATATACATCTGTGAAGCTCCATTGACCTTAATAAGGCTTAATTTCAAAGACTTTTATACTGAGATTCTGGATCTGGCCCAGGTATTATGTCATTACAAGGTTAGTTATATGTCAATCTGCCACAAAAGTTTTTCAAGCACATGTATGGGCACGTTCTTGTGAGGGAAATAAGATGAAGATAAGCAAATTAAAAATACCTAGACTGGCATTTTTACTTTTCTGCAATGCTCTAGAAGAGTGCTTCTAAACTTTATTTTCAGTCAATATGTAAAAATGAACTCATGCACCATATATTTATTTGCTCAAACACTTTTTTTTTTCTCCTGCCATACAGCAATCCTTCTCCACTAATTGCTCAATTTGTTAGAGCTGCCCCAGTGTTCTCTCATATATAGCTCTAATATTTATTTCATGTATTCGTTTTTCCTTTTCCTACAGTTATCTGTTTAGACTAATGAGTACTTGAAAGAGAATTGTATCCTAAACCAATGGAGCTCAATAGGAATGATTCAGTATTATGCTAATTTAGCTCTTGGTTTCCTTTTTAAGTTGTCAAGGTCCATTCGGGTTTAGGAGTGAAACACAGAAGTTTTTTGTTGCAGTGTTTACCTGGGTTTTCCCTTTTTATTGGAATATAATGGTTGATACTTTTGTTTAATGAAGGCTTAACTGGAGGTGATACCTTGATGTTGGTACCACAAAACCTGGAGGTTGTGCTAGGCTCAAATGAATACTAGGATTCTGGTTGAGGGAGAGACAACGTAAAATAATGGTGATGAATTAAAAAAAAAAAAAGGAGAAAATCACTTTCACTCACTACAGGATTTTCTCCAGATTGATGATGAAACCAAAAAACACCTTGAACATGGAAAACTGCAAATGCAGAATACGTCCATCTCCAGTACGTCACCACATGCTTCAAATGAATGTGAGCGATAGAAATGTTACCAGAAAGATGTCGTCAAGAATGAAAAAAAAACCTGCAGAATTTTTAAACGTGTGACTCCTTTTCGTATTATTGAGGCAAGAAATGTATTCAGTTTTTTTTTGATCTCTCACTCTCTTTCTCATCTTGGCTTTAGAAACACTTCCATACACATTGCACTGTGGAAGGAAGCTTCATGTTTGTTATGTTTTATCATTTCCAAGTGTCTGAATAGGAGAGGGGAGCAGTGTGTCTCCTCTCCTTAAATGTCAGAAAGTTATAAGTCATCATTTCTTCCTGTCATCTTAGTTTCTGAAAGCACAGGGAGGTTTTATTCTGAATATTTCTCTAGAAAATGTATGCAAAAATGATTGATTTAAAATAAATGAGAAATACTCTGATAATGGAAGGCAGACAGTTTAGAGAACTTTGATCATTATAAATTTGGCTGACAATTTTAAAGTGCCTTCTGAAAGATCCTGATGTACAGAATATTTGATAACAAAATAAATGAATCTATTTTTAGACAGCTCAAATTAAAAATGCTGAATTGAAGCAGTGAAAATCTGAAGTTGTGTTCAAAATCCTTCCCTTCAATATAAGCTTTCAGTCATGTCCCTTCTGTTGCCAAAGTCCTAAGACACATAAGACCTCTGATCAAAATCACTGATCATGGGGTATGTTTCCATTGATGCCAGCCCTGCTTTCTTGTCAACTGAACCATTTTTCCAAGGAATTCGTCAGCAGGATGAAATTCAACATAGGCTTTTCAGCCTGAAATGGGGGCAATAAGTATCAAACAGGAAATCCATCCAAAGTTGTATTTAAGTTGATTTAGGTTAATCAAATTGTTTTATTTAACTTTGATCTAATTTAAATTGGTTCATGCTAGTGACAGAGCCAAAGTTTATGTCAAACTGTGTATCATATATTCAGAAATGCATATAGTGGAGACATAAATTACTGTTGATTGACTAAGGCATTTATTATGAAGTAGAAGATTCTACATTCATCTTTTCTGGACTAAATGAAGATAGCCTTTGTTATTGTGAGCCACCTGAGCAATCAAAAAATCAAATGCTAAAATTAGAGTTGGAAGCTGCAGGAGTAAGTCAAGCAATGCAAAGTAGAATGAAATGTGTAAATTAATGTGCATAGAGTATTTTTCAAAATCTAAAACAAATATTTCAGGATAAAAATGGTGAGAAATAAATTAGATCTGCTCAAATCCCATTTTCTGAACAGATTTAAGACTCAAGAGGCTTGAATCTTGTTTTAGGTCATTCAGATTTAAGCAGCTGAAGGGAAAAATCCCATTCTCATCATCTGCTGTTCTGGCTTCAGGAGTGATAGGGTTAATTATAGTTTCACAAAATCACAGACTTGTAGGGGATGGAAGGTACCTCTGTAGACCCGAGTGCAAGGTAATGCATCTGGGTTGGGGCAATCTCAAGCACAGATACAGGCTGGGCAGAGAATGGCTTGAGAACAGCCCTGAGGGGAAGGATTTGGGGGTATCACTTGATGAAAGACTCAACATGAGCCAGCAATGTGTGCTTGCAGCCCAGAAGGCCAGCCATATCCTGGATTGCATCAAGAGAAGCGTGACCAGCAGGCCGAGGGAGGTGATTCTGCACCTCTACTCTACTCTTGTGAGACCCCATCTGGAGCACTGCGTCCACTTATGGAGCCCCCAACACAAGAAGGACATGGACCTGTTGGAGCAGGTCCGGAGGAGGGCCACGAAGATGATCAGAGGGCTGGAGCAGCTCCCCTATGAGTACAGGCTGAGAGAGCTGGGGCTCTTCAGCCTGGGGAAGAGAAAGCTCCAAGAAGACCTTATAGTGGCCTTCCAGTACCTGAAGGGGGCCTACAGGAAAGCTGGGGAGGGACTTTTTATGAAGGCATGAGGTGACAGGATGAGGGGAAATGGTTTTAAACTGGAAGAGGGTAGATTTAGACTAGATATCAGGAAGAAATTGTTTACTGTGAGGGTGGTGAGACACTGGAACAGGTTGCCCAGAGAGGTTGTGGATGCCCCATCACTGGAGGTGTTCAAGGTCAGGCTGGATGGGGCTTTGAGCAACCTGGTCTAGTGGGAGGTGTCCCTGCCTATCCAAGGGGGTTGGAACTAGATGATCTTAAAGGTTTCTTCTGACCCAAACCATTCTATGATTCTATGATCACCTAGTCCAATGACCCTACTAAGGCAGGTTCCCTACAGAGGGTCGCACATGAAAGCATCCAGGTGGGTTTTTAATATCTTCAGAGGAGACTCCTCAGTCTCTCTGGGCAGCTTGTTCCAATGCTCTGTAACCCTCAAAGCAAAGTTCTTCCTCATGTTCATGTGGAACTTCCTATGTTCCCGTTTGTGCCCAATTCCCCTTTGTCACAGGGCACTGCTGGCCTGGACCCATCTACTAGTCTTCATCCCAGTAAGTCTTTATAAGCATTGATAGAATCCCCTCTCAGTCTTTTCTCCTGTCTGAACAGTCTCAAGTCTCTCAGCCTTTCCTCATAAGGGAGATGCTTAACACACCTAATCATCTTTGTGGCACTCTGCTGGGCTATCTCTAGAAATTCCCTGTCTTTCCTGAACTGAGAAACCCAGAACTGGGCACAGTATTCCAGATGTGGCCTCACCAGGGCAGAGCAAAGGGGGAAGAGAACCTCCCTTGGCCTGCTGGCCATGTTCTTTTGTATGCACCCCAGGATACCATTGGCTTCCATGGCCACAAGAACACTCTACTGGCTCAGTGCTCTTGGACTGAAGAGTAAAATAATTTTGAGAACGCACTGATATTTCAGTTGCTGCTGAGCAGTGCTTGCACAGAGTCAAGGACATTTCAGATTCTTATGCTGCCCTGTCAGCAAGGAGGCTGGGGGTACACAAGAAGATGGGAGGGGAGAGAAACAGGACAGCTGATTCAAACTGGCCAGAGGGATATTCCATACCATATGGTTTCATGCTGAACAAAAAAACTATTGGTTATGGTTTTATGATTTTTGATCGGTATTCCTCGTCATAGCATCATGTAGTGCACTGGGAGTTAAAGAATTAATGCTGTAGTTCCGTGGATTGTCAATATTTCCAGTTTCCTGGTCTCAGCAGAGAAGAATGAACTACAACTTCCAGAAGTCTTCATTGTTTTGTTTCTGTTTTCCGTTCAGAGGGAAGGATAAAACTGACTGGGAGTTATGAGACTGTCTTTTTGCACTCTTTGATCTCTGTGTGCTCCTGGCTTTTTCGCCTACAGCATTAGAGTAAGGACTCTAGTTTCAGAAACTCTCTCTCATTTTATTTATTAGCTTCAATTCCAATCATATTGTATTATATTGTATTATCACACATTCCACTATTATATTTAGTAAATTAAGATTTTCTTTTAGCTCGTTGTCCCTGTTTTACTTGTCTGGCCCATCTTCCTACCTTTTTTTCCCCTCCTCCTTTCCCCCTTTCCAGGGGCCTGGGTCCATGGGTCCCTTTACCCCCTGTTATGGAATCAGGCTGAACAGTGACACTGTTGGCTGTTGGAGCTGCTGCTGCACAGGGATTCACTTGGCATCACTTGACAGGTAGTGAGCTATTGCATTGTCCATCACTTGTTTTGTGTATATTTATGACTATTTTCCATTCTATTTCTCTCCAATTAAACTGTCTTTATCTCAACCCACAAATTTTCCTTTTTTCCTGTTCTTCCCCCGTCCTGTTGCGGGGGCATGAGCAAACTGCTGTGTGTGCTGAGCTATCTGCGGGCATAGTCTGTAACACCTGCACATCCTAACATAGAAACAGGGAATCCAGGCTCCTCTGTGATGTTTCACAGTTACTCTGACAGCTTTATTGTGCCTAAGGTTGCTTGCATGTGACTGCAGACATTTTATACCTTTGACAAGGGTCTGTGGGAAGGACTGGAGGAGTATGAGCTGAAAGACACTGACAGGACACTGACAGGACAGCATGTCAGGTATACTCCACCCAAATGGAATTTATTGCACCATGGAATAAGTGGGCACCTGGAACATGTATGGCAGCAGCAACGGTCCTCTAGATCATCAGTAAAATAAGTCTTGATGTATTCCCAAGTGACAAGTGTTTTCAGTCATGTGGGTGTCAAATAACTTTGAATCATATTTTGTTCAATGATATTTCCAGTATTGATTTAGTGAATATGATTAAAAGTATGGGAATCACATTTCTGGTGGATTAATTCTAATTGCTAGATCTAGTTTACAAACAGTATTTCTTTCATTGCAGTCAGTAATGAAATCAAAAGTTGCTTAGTCAAAGAACAACAGCGATTTTTAAAAGACATTTTAAAGAAGACAATTGCAGACATATCTATTTACCCTTGGGTCTTTATGTATTGGTATAGCCTTAGCACAGACAGTATTAATGACGTTTATTTTAATTCACATTTATAATATTATTTAGATGTACAATGATTATTAGATCTGAGGTTTCATATATGCAAAAAAAAAAAAACACCATAGAAAATTTAATTTAGTTTCTCAAATGTTTTTTATTATGTCCACTTAGAATTATTTTGATACAACAGTCCTAGGAGGCAGTCCTAGTTATAATTGCATGCAAGAGACTTTGTTACCTTATCTAGTGTGAAGCAGACTGGGTTCTGATGATTTCTTCTGTCACAGATCTAGGTAAGGCTTACGTTGTTTTACTACTCATTAAACGAAGAGCAGATCTTCCCAAGTCTGGATGGTGCAGAAACACGTTTGGAATTTCCAGGCTGTCAACGGTTTACGGGCGTTCGGCCCAGTTCCGTGACGAAGGGGACGGGGGATCCATGGGCCCACGCCCTGGGAAAAGGGCAAACAGGAAAAGGGTAAGGAGATGGCCCTGAGAGCAAAGAACAGCAGCAACAATCTGAGGAGAAACAAACTAATTTACTAAATAAAATATCGGAATGCAAAACAACACACTATAATACAATATAATTACAATTTAAGCTGATAAATCCAATACAGAGAGAGAGAATGTCCCAAAATCAAGGTAGGCCTTACGCTACTACTGACGATAAGACGGCTGGAGAGCGAGGTGCTGCCAAGACGAGAGATGGCGGCAAAAAGGGACAAGGTCTCGTGATCTGCAAGTTTTTTATACTGCGAGCTTTTATCTTTTCCCTCCGGCTGGAAAATGGTAACAGAGGAGCAAAGTACCGTGGGGACTGTAGTAGTCCTTCTCTTCTGAGAACCAGGTACATTCACTACATGATGTTATGATGTGGAGTACCAATAACCGAAAATCATAAAACCATGACACAGGCTTGAAGTACTCATAGTATTTATCTTTGGATATTGGTGAATTTTCATGATCAGTAAATACCTTCTTTGAATCACCAGGATCTTGAACAAGATTTTTCACTGAACAGGTGAATTGAGTGAGATTTCAGTCTGTTGTATTTAAGAGCATTGTGATTGAGGGAATGACATAGAGTGAAGAAGTAAAAATAAGCAAGAAACAAATTATAATGACTTGGTGGAGTGTGCAGAGAGAACGTTTAAACCAAAAAGGTGGCAGCGCTTACATATCAAGAGGGGAAATGAACCCAAGACAAATACCTTGTATGGGTGGGAGGTGTCTGGATGCTCTCGTGAATGATGGCAGACAGCATATTCTGTGTGGGTGTCAACTGTGAGCTGATTACCCCAGCAACACACGAACTGTACCTAGTCTCAAAGTCATATTTCCTCATAGTTATAGATCTTATACTTGCTCTTTATTTTATTGCTTCATGTCCTCCTGAAATATAGCATTTGAAATACTTTATGGTCTGTTCTGATCATTTTGTTCCTAGAATGAGGGAATTCCAAGAGGAGTAAGAAAGAAAAGTTGTGGAACTTATCTGCAGTGAACGAAAATATGTGCAATATTAACAGTGGATAACTGTAATAACTGTGATAGATGCCCATTTCCCAGCAGGAATTTCAATATGTCCTCAGAAAAATCCCTAATGATATTTACATTTTATTACACATTCTGATTTGTGTAACAGTATGCTTGGGTACTTGCCAAGCACTAGAAAGGGTACAGAGGAAGGGCCACAGAGGCTGATCGTTAGAGCTTTGAGAGAGGGCAGTGGGACAGATAAACTTTTTGTTTTAAATCCAAATGCTCAAGATTCATAAAAAAGAAAGAAAATGTAAAAATAAATAAGAAAAAAGCACTCGATTACAGACAGAGAAATGGTGTACTAAAACCAAATAAAATGCACCTGGGTAAAATAAACCCTGAATTTCGTATCTGCAGCAGCAGTTTTCAGTTCCCGCTTTCACTCCTATATTCATTTAGTCCAATTAATCTGATAGATATTTGCCCTGATGTCACTGAGATCACATTTTGAGAACAGTGGTAGAATTGAAGAGAAGATTAGGTCACAGTTTGGCTTACTGAACATCTGTTATCACTGATGTTTTTTCAGAGAGAAAGGCCCACTGTCATACATCAAAGAATCTCTGGATGTGTTTCTGTGATAAGAAACATGAATTCTATTTCTATAATGAGAAAATCAAACCTAGAAGTGAGAAAAGTGTGATGAGTAGAGAGGACAGTAAATGGCAAACCTCTCTGTTTTTGTAGACTTACTATCTACAGTAGGTGCTAAAATCCAAGACTGAATAACTGTCATTCTTCAAATCTTTCTTGCTTAGATTTTTTGGTCCATGCACTTAGAAGTCATCAGTGAAAAGGTGCTTCCATTTCAGAGTACTCCAAAAGAAACAAAGACACTTTCAGATAGTAAGGAGCACAACATCTCAGAACATTGTTACAGCAAGATGTTTTGATTTGAACATTCAAAGATTAAATTGCTCATAAAGCTGTCAAGAGATAGCTTTAATTCTTTCTTAGCACTAATATCCCTTCTATAAAGATTTAGGAAAAAATAATTAATTTTGATGGATTGATTTTTACTTCTGGTGATATAGCTAACACCAAGATATAGCAATATATTGGCTCCCTTCTTCTGAATTCATACATGAAAGTACCGTCAGTTTGCTGAGGGGATTCAAGTTTTGCTTGCAACTACAGAAAGCAGCAAACAGACTTGCAAAATGTGCCTTCACTAACAATGAATTTTAAAGCCTTTCTGTTAGCATTTCTTCAAATCTTGTCTTTAAATTCCATCAGTGCCCATTAAAAAAGAATGTTATTTCTAGGCAAAACTTACTAAAACACTCATTTAGCACTATCATCATATATTAGAAGATGAACTTTAATTTGTCAGGTAGAAAACCTGTTCAGAAAGATAATGACATAATGACTGTGGAAAACAATTTCTGTTAAATAATATGCATAATCTCATGACCACACATTGTTTTAGCAGTGGGTGCTTTTTTCCTTTATGAAGTTTTGACTCCTGAGAAGATGTGGCTTGGCAGGTTGTACACATTGATGTGTAGGACATTTGGATGTCAAAAACAATTAGCTGTGACAATCAGCCAGTCAGCAATCTTGAACATCTTCCAGCTTTGCTCCATTTATGGTCATCAGTAAATAAAGCAGTGTTCTTAAAGCTGTGTTTTCATTTATTTTTTTCTGCCAGCTAGTGCCAGGCAACTTAATGGAGCCTGTCAACATTGCTCCCCAATGGAAATAATTTGAATCCACATTGTATTATTTTTCTCCCAGTATAAAATGTTCCTTATCTGTTTTACTTTGTGAGCAAAACATCTTCATGATAAACAAGTAGAGGGCCCTTGTAATCTTAATAACCTTAATGTTTATTTACCTGGATTTGTTACTGCTTTTTTTTTTTATATATATATTTTTTAAATAAGGAAGGAAGGAAAAAGTCTGCTTCTGTAGACACTTGTCCTCAGTTCATACTCAGAAGAAAATCAATGATCCCTAGTTAAGTATTACAGCTGTTGAACTTTTGAAATGAAATGTGCTTCAGTCTGGTGCTTAGAACTTGAACAGTGATTTGGGCATAGCTGTTTTCCTGAGAGCTTATTAATACTTCCCTCTGTGACATGTATCTTTTACAAGTGGGTTCTGAAAATGTATGTGTTTAATTTGGATGCCCTTAAAGAGTTTGAAAAATGTGTACAACCTTTCTTCTTGAGCCCAAAGTTAGGAAGAATACGCTTATTTATTTTTGCAGTTGGAGACTTAATTCCTCAATTTCTTTTCCTCTTTTTTTTTTTTTTTTTTTTTTTTTTGGGGGGGGGGGGGGGGGGGGAGGGGCTGGGGAGGGTCCAGCAATGCAAAGTAGATGATTGCTCCCTGCCTCAGATTCTTGGCTCCTTTCTGGGCAGCAGGTTCAGCATTTTGAGACCCAAAGAATAAACATTCAGCTAGGAAATGCCATGAGAGCTGCTCTTCTTGGTGTTACCCCAGAGAGGGTTCAATTCCTCCAGGTCAGAAGGAGGAATCGCTTCACCCCAGTTCAAGGGAAGTGAAGGAGTGTAAATTTAGACCGGAGGAGGAAGATGTGAAGATCAGGGTCACCGGTAGCTGAAGAGCATTTACAAAGGATTTTTGTATTTGTGACTAGGACCAAGAACACCCGTTCTTGGAGAAAAACTAACAACTATGCTAACTAGCCATGCTAGTTCTTTCATACTTTGGCATAATAAATGGTTCATCTTTGTCAAGAGTGGAGGAAAATTGTCCCAAATTCAACAGACTGCTGACTACTACTGAAAATAAACCTTGTTTCTCCCTGCCACATCTGCCCTAGCTGCTCTCACTGCTTCATATCCTCAGCAGAGGGAACAGCATCTTTATACAACACTGTTTATCTGAATGTCAAGAAGACTTTCTTCCTCTTTTTCTTTTGTTTCCAGTTCTGTCAGAAAAAAAAAAAAAAAAAAAAGATGTTTTCCATCCTTAAAGATGAATGCAGTAGAAAGAATCTTGACAGCTGTAGCCAAAAAGGGGGAAAAAAGCCAGCATCTACAGACATTGTGGAAAATGTGCTGGGCTGTGAGAAAGAAACTCTATGGCTCAAGCTTGGCCTCTTGCATGCGCGCATGTGACTGTAGGCAAATGACTTGATGTCTCCAGCTCTGTATCCTTATTAGATGCACAGCATCTAATTTTATTAATGCTGCTGAATTGTTACAGTTTAGATAAAACTATCATTATGAGGTTTAATATCATTTAATACAAAATCAATTTTATATACAAGTGAAATTTAATCCAGGAAAACACATGGAAGGAGAGAATATCTATGAATTTTCAGCTTATCTGAACAAAGACTTTTATTAGCTGTTTCCTTGGTAACTTTTTGCAAGAAAACTTTAAAGATAATTTTGCATTTGGGAGCAGAAGATGCTGAAATAAGGCAAAAGCTATTGAGAAGTCTTAACACAAAGGCACAGTGCATCCCAAGAAAGCATTCATGATGCAGCTTTTCTGTCTAAATCTCCTAGGAAAGAATTTTCTACAAAGAAAGGCCCAGCATGGGAGCAAAGATGGTCAGATGAATTAAAACACAGATAACAACATCAAAGCAGGCAGGTTCTGTTTTATTTTTTTTGTTTATTGTTAGTATTTTTATTATTATTTTTTTATTTCATGAAATACTGCACTGAGCTCAATAGTACTTCTCCGGCTGGGAGAAGCTGGGGTAAGACAGAATGTTTTTTCTTCCTTCGCAAGAGCATTTCCCAATCAGATTAGATGTGCTATGAGAGATGATAAAGGGTAATTTGTAGAAGGAGATGATGTAATTAAAATCCTTGTATAGAAGGCAGAAGTAGTCAATAAATATTTCTGTTCCGTAAGTGGAAACAGGCAAGAATAATGTACTTGTACAACATAAAGATGATGAAATACTTTTTAGTTCACATAACAACTTCATCTAAGGAAAAAAATTGAGGAATCCTAATGGCCGAGATGACTTACACATCACAGTCCATTGTTGATGAATGTTTTGACAAATCCTGAGGAAAGCCTAGAAGAAGCCCAGAAGAGTGATAATGATCTGTAAGTATTTGAAAAGGATATTTGGTTTTGCTATTTTTCTTGGTCAAGGGGAAAGCAATGTGATTTTGAAGATCAAGGGCTTGGAATATAATTAATGTCAATATAATTTATATATATATTTTTTAGTTGAAGAGATTAAAATTTTGTCGTCAAGATTACCTGAATTACTCAAGTCATTATAAATTGTTACATTACTTAAACTTTTGTAAGGATTTAGAACCATGTGGCATTCTAATTAAAAATATATCATTATGTCTTACCAAGGAGCTGATGAATGGTAAGAATGATGAATGTTAAGGTGCTGTTACTCATGAAGAATTGTCCTTGTAGATTTTTTAGAAAAAATTTTAGAGATTGAAAACGTACCTGATATGTTCTACATTTTTATTGGTGATATGGCAGTAAATATATCATAATTGTCAATAAAATAAATCTGTGGTTAACACAAAGACTTGGGGAGCAGCAAAAAATGATGAAGTGATCGGATACAATGAGGAGGACTGTCTTGTGAACTGGTTTATTTAAGATGCCTTTTCTGTCCAGATAACTGGAAAGTGTTGTCTGTGTGAGTATGAAGAACAGAGATCCCTACAGCAGTGAAGGAGGACTCTAGAAAATACTATTTTAAAAAAGTTTTAGGGACTAACCTGGGCAAGAATTAGTGGATGCTCCAGAGGCTTTCTACATCAAAAAAAGACTCATGTCTTGTGTGTAGCAGCAGTTTACATTAAAAATATCTCTTTCTATAGGATAAATAAAAAATATATCCTTGTACAGAAATGATGAGAAGGATACTATCATACTACATACACTTCTAGAGTCTACAATTTAAAAAGAATACTGCAAAATTGAAAAAGAAATCTATTGTAGTTAAGATCTGGGGAATATGCATTACTGTGAATCCTACTGGTTTTGCTGTTGTTTTCAGTATAACAGGGAAGAGCCCACTGGGAAGGCTGGACACTAAATGTCATTCCAATGGGAAGTAAAGGGTTTTAATACAGTGATTAATCAGTAACTTAAGATGAATGCACTTCAGAATTAAAAAAAATACAATGGATTATTCTCTCCTGGTTACTTCTTGTCTGAGATCTTCCATGAGAATGTGTTTTTGTTGCAGTGAAGGAATACATAATGATATCACATCTATGATACAAAGACGTTTAGACCAGAGGATGAATAGGGGCCACCTATGGAAAAAGACAGTTATAGGAAGATGAAGCCTAGCATTCCTGACCAGAGGCCAAGATCTTTGGATCAGATCTTGGCTGTGCCAGCTTCCATATCAGTTTGATTAGCTTTAGGATTGCTTTTAGGTGAGATTTAAGTCTGAGTAGCAGGGTAGTAATTCTCAATGGCCTATCGTAGGCATTAACATGTGACTTCCATATCAATATGTATTAAATTATAGATATAATGGGAGTTACACTTATAGAAAATGTATACTACAAGTTCCTCCCTTTCTACCCATTCTGTCAGGATGAGAGCTGTTAGTAGCAGAGCTTTATAGCTATACCAACTGATTATTTTTTCTGTAGAGATACTGGGTTAAATCCTGGATATATCAGCCAGCAGAATTGCTATCACAACAACATCTATGATGGTAACCGAACAGTTTTCTTTACAGCACTCCTGAGTATATATTTTATGTACTACTGCTAAAAAGATCAACTTAATTCTTTCTTTAGTAACCTCCTCTAGAGATCATGCATCAAATTACACATCGTATTTCATAAATAATTGTCTTACAAGGAAAATTTAGCTTGGTGTAAAAATAGAATGTCAATCCAATTTTTCTTTTGCAAAAATGTCCTTATGCCAAGATAAAATGAATCTTTCACCATATGGCCATAAATAAAAACAGAAAATAAGTGATCTAATAGTACTATGTTAGCAAACTATTCTAATTTATTTATTTTTCCTAGCAACTGTATTGCGAGAACTTATCTATGCTTATAGTGCCACCAGCTCAGTCTAACATCTATTTTAAACAGTGGGCAATGAATGAGAAGAATTTGTCAAATTGCCACAGCTGATGCATTAAGACTTTATATTTCTAATGCTGCCTCAAATGCATAAGTAAAAAAAAAATATTTTCATTCTAAAATGAATGGAAATATATATTTGAGACTGGTTACTAACTAACAGGACTGACGTAATAAAGAGTAAAAATAAACTATTTGTTTTTTTTTATTTTATTATATTTTTTTAACTCTCCAGCTTTCCCTGAATTTATAAGCATATCTAGAGAAGTCTGATAGTTCAGGTTTTCCTAATATTTTTCTTTCAAAGCTGTTTGGAATTTCTGTTTGTTTGTTTGTTTTTTACTGGCATGCTCCACCACAAGGGATAAAATGCAGGACATACTGGCAAAAATGCAAGCAAAAGAAGAGGGAAAAAAAAGGAAGAGATAAATGAACTAACTAAGCAGGAAGTGTTGAGAGACATGGTCTAGCTTGCAAGAACAACTCAAGTTAGGGGGCCTCTAGAGGTCCGTAGTATGGCATCCTGTGTAAAGCCAGGCTAATTGAAAAATTAGACAAGATTGTTTGGAGCCTTATCCTTATTGTGCCCCAGTATCAAGCCCTGAGGAATATCTTTCTCGTTAGGCTGATCAAGAGGGCCACAGGGATGATCAGAGGGCTGGAGCACTTCTCCTATGAAAACATGATGAGTGATCTGGGATTGTTCAGCTTGGAGAAGAAGAAGGCTCCAGGAAGACCTTATAGTGACAATCCTGTACCTAAGGAGAGACTACAAGAAAACAACTGGAGAGGGACGTTTTAAAAGGGCGTGCAGTAATAGGAAAAGGGTTGATGGTTATAAATTCAAAGAGGGTAGATTTAGAATATATATAAAGAAGAAATTCTCCATTATGAGGGAGTTGTGGCAATGGAACAAGATGCCAAGAGAGGTTGTAGATGCCTCATCATTGGAAGTGTTCAAGGTCAGGTTGTATAGGGCTTTGAGCAACCTCATTCAGTGGAAGATGTCCCTGCCCATAGCTTGGAACTAGATGCTTTTTAACATCTCTTCCAACGCAAACCATTCTGTGATTCTATGATTAACTAGACTTGGATTTGTTGACCATCATCCTTTGAGCCAGGCAGACCAGTTAACTCTCTCTACACCTTCTAGTCCAACCATACAGCCTTTAATTCCTAAGTTTGCTTACTAGGAGATTACTGGATAGTGTTCGAAGCTCTACTTAATTTGATATGAACAATACTGAGTCACAATCCCTTATGCACAGTCAAAGTTTTCATTATGTAAGGCATTCAGATTGCTCAAACCTTTATTACTCCTCGTAAATCCACCATAGCTATTACCAATCATATTGTTATATTTCATGTACATTTTACAAATCATTTTTTTTTTAATGCAATGATATTGTGCCTTTTTGGCTCTCTTCCTTCCCTCTCCCAAGTTTTTATGTAGTCCAAAATTTGGCAAAATCATAAAAATAATGATGTCATTATTATTTCTTCATACACTGTAAATAATTTTCCAAGTCTTTGCTCTTTACATATGAGTGTTTTGAGACATTAATTTAGGACAGAACATGACTATATATTAATCAGAAAGACCTTTTAATCACTGAAACTTATTAATTTGGAATTGAAATTAAGTAATAAATAAATATTTGATAATTGGGAAATTAGCTTTAAATGTGTTTAAAGTATATTTAAATTCTCAGATAAATTTTGTATATTAATTAAGCTCAAAAAATTAAGTTATCTTCTCTCTTTCCAAATTTATGTAGACTTGGCAAGATATCAAGAGCAATTAAGATTTTTAATCCACTTTTTTCAGACTGGGACATTAAAAACTTACCACCCTGATCCACATTCACTGTTCAGAAAGCAAGGTGATTTTCAGACATTCAGCAGTTCACTTTCGAAGGTATTGCCTTTAATTTCTCTGAGTCTTAGACAGTTAATTCACCTTGATTCAGTAGGAAGCAGACTGAAATTAACAGTGCTTTTCATATAGCTTATACAACAGCCAGCAGACAGTAGTAATATCTTTACACCACGAAAAACTTAGGCCAGAAATTAAATGTGTAAGTTAGCAGTGAAAAGCTCCATATTACATTAGTTATATCCAGCAACATTCAGTCCCCTGTGCTATTACCAAAATGCTAGAAATGACAAGGATGATGAGTAGTGCAGGAAAGAGGAACACTATAAAAGGCAATATTTAGAAAGTGAGAAGTGCTCACTGGTCAGAATTTGTATAAAAACTCTTGAAGATGAAGGGAATAGAAGCATTCTCTTTTTTTTTTTGTTTTAAAATTCATTGGCGTGTTGCATATTCTAATTGAAACTTGTGGAGCAGAAAGCTGATCTTGCAGTAATGTTTGTGGATACAATTATGGAAATCCTTTGAGCACGATTAAATTATACAGTGTCTGGATATGGAAGTCATTATGATACTTATGGCTGAAGTAGTGTCAAAGGCAATGCTTGAGCTGGAACTTTCCTGATTAATGTGCTTAGGAAGGATGGAATGTGTAGAAGTTCACAAATTATTAGCAAGTTTTTGCAGTGATAAATACTAACCATTATAGAGTCAATTCTACATGGTCATCATACAAATGCAAACACATATGATTTGAGGCTCCTCTTAAATGATCACTAAAAAACAACAATCAATATAAATTGCATGATACAAAAGAAGGACTGACATGTCTTTATTTTAATTATAATTTGAAGTCCAATTAGTTTTCAGTCAATCGGTCATAGTTATAGGCCTTTTAAGTGCATTTTATGTATTTAGGCTTTGGATCTTGATACAGTTGTTTGCTTCAGACATTAAAATTTATTGACCACTACAAAAGGCCCAGGAATTGTTAATAAACAAATTTTGAGAACAGAGGAAGAATATTTTTACACAGAAAAATAAACTTTGAACTAATATCAATATTTTTAACAGTGCTTCCTGTGAAAAAAAAATCTGCTTTCTGCAAAATGTTAAAATTTAGATGCTTAAAGGATTCTGGTTTTAAGAAAAATCATATAACTCTATTCTAATGTTGGTTTTATGTAAAATAGTAGAGCTTCTACAATTCAAAGACAATCTTCACATTGAATTCTGATTTCCTATAATGCAAATACATTCTACCTGCTTCCTCATTAGTAAGGACATTAATTTTAAGGCTATTTTCAGTTTGACTTTCTCCATGACTCAGGGCTGGATTTCACTCAGAAGCTGCTATAATCACCCTGACAATCTAGTTCATTGAGAACTTTATTTCTCATTTCAAAAGAGAAACAATCACATTATAAAGAATTTGAATATGAGTACTTTCTGTATTTATTAGTAAACTGTTCAAATGGTTAAGTATCCTTCTGCTAAAAAAATTACATCTTATTTCCAGTTTGAAATTTTGGCTTTCAGCCACAGGGTGTTGTTTTTATAGATGAAAGAGCCTTCTGATATGTGACACTGCTCCCTGAGTAGGTGGAATGTTCCCCATGTTGTCCATATTAATCTGATTATTTGCTGCCACTGCATTATCTTTCATCAGTTTCCCTAACTGCCAATTTTCAAAATACGTGCTAGTTTCAGTATGCTGACTGTTCCTGTAGCTGAGATGCCGTGAAGTAGCTGGAGAGGACTTGAAAGAGATCTTCAGCTGGATGAATTATTACTGATGGAAAAAATATATTTACAAGTTTGAAGGATTTCTTATTTATTTTTTTTTTACTATAATTTTTGGGTAACATTTACCACAAAGGGTTTGCTCTAAAATGACTGTCTTCCAAAACAGAATCTGTAACTCTTGAGGAAGGCATGTTGGCTCAAAAAAAGCCTGACCTAATTTCCAGCTATGTCCCCATGACTCCTACCGGCTTACAAGCTCTGGCCACATAAAGACAGCCCAAGTTAGAGGGAATTACTTGCAATTTAAGAAACTTCCCAGTGCCTGGGAAATGTTAACTACATCAGAATACACCATGCAATATAGAGGAGAGCGCTGATAAAAGATCATAAAACTTCTTAACATAGGAGTGTGCATGAAATTCCTCCTCTCCTTTGCAGCTTAGACATTTGGCTCAGAGCTGATGGGAAATTGATGGATTCAATATACAACATCAAGAACAGCCCCCTTTTCAGAAGTCTAAACAAACTTTTTAAGAACTCAGAAAAGACTGCTGGAGAAACACTATTTTCTCTTGTGTCTTAAATGCCCCTGTGCTTTTATGCTTTTGGCTAGCAAGTGTGAAAAGAAAAAACTATTCTCGTCAAATTCATATGTGCCACCTCAGAAGAATCTGAAAGTATTTAAATGAAAGCACAGGGATGAAGTTCTTCTTGTCAAAGATGTGCAACAACCTCCAAGGATATCTCTCAGATGTCTCAGGTTTAAATTCAGCCCTTTTTCTTTTCCTTCTTCTTATTTTTCTTTTCTTTCCTTTTTTCTTTCTCTTTTTTTCTTTTTTTCTTTTTTTCTTTCTTTTTTTTCCAAAACAGAAGAAGACTGTTGGTTTATTGAGGAAGAGAATTTCTAAAAATCTGTCAAATTGAAGTAGAAGACAATATTGCCATCATACTTATATTAGAAATTGATCAAATACTTCCCTTATTTTTGTATTATGTATTTCTGCTCCAGGAAAAGCCAGAGCATTGTTTTATAAAACAGCAGAGAGAACAGTGAAAAGACAGGTGTGTCATAAACTGCTAATGTGTTTGGAAAGGGGAGTAAGTTTTTGACGGGTTGGTTACTCTAAGACTTTCCAAGCTTTCGTCAGATGAAACTGCACATTTAAGCTCGGTTTGAATGCATTGTTGCCTGGGTGAAATTAGATTGCTTATTGCAAAATACAGAGGCTTCTCCAGAGGCTGCAGTATGGTTATGTTGCTTATGCTGGAATAGAAATATTATTTACACGTGAAAGATGATACTGGAGAATCAAATGGTGTCTCATTAGTTCCATTCTGTTCAGCTTTCCAAAATTTCCTTATCCTTATTCCTGTCACTGACCATACTGAATATCCTTCTAACTGTGAGAGAGTTAAGATGGGGAATGTGGCAAAATACACATCTAGAGCTGCTTGATGCTAAGACAATTTAGAGAAAACAAAAGTCTGGGTTTGAACATCCATAGCGATTGCGGAGAGGTCCAGAGAAATAAAAACCAAACAAAACCCTGCAATATTTGAATTTCCTCCAACATTTGATGATTTGATGATCATCTGATTGTAGACTGAACCTGTTCGATGAGGCAGTGAGAAACAGAAAAACTTTATGAGCTAAGTAATTGAAAGAACCAAGAGTGAAAAAGATACTCTTTGACTGTCAAGATGCTAATGCCAGTAAAATTAACAAGAAAAATGGCAATCAACCAAAACAAACAAGCAAACAAAAAAAAACAAACAAAAAATCCCCAACCATTGTCCTCTAAGTAATCTTGAAAGTGTATGAGAATAACCAGAGAACTGAGCTTCTCTTTAGGGATCAAAGTAAGCAGCGACATTATCGGGATATCACAGCATTCTGGGACTGGCTTCAGATGGCAGAATGTGAGCTGACAGTCTGTCTGAGGATTTTTGGGAATTTGGCTCCAGCTGCAATTGTGTAATACTTCCAAATTTGTCTTTGAATATCAGTACTAGGAGTATAGCAAAACCCAATATCAGATCCAATTTTATGAATTAATATCCTATACATAGGATTGTTACTCTTCCCAAATTAAGATAATTTACTGATAAAGGACGCACTGAAGACATCTTGATTCAGAGGCAGCATCCAATATACCATTTTAACAAAAAAAAAAAAGCGAAGAAAAGTATCACAGTAAAATACGTGAAATGCATCAAACTTGCTTGCTAAGTTACGCAGATGAAAAAGAGTAATTATTAGTGAGTACTTTTTTTCCAGCAAAGAAACTGGGGGGAAATAGAAGGAATATGAGCAAGTAAATATGCACAGCATTCCTGAAGGAGAAATGAATAGAGATCCTAGAATCATAGAATCATAGAATCATAGAATTAGCTAGGTTGGAAAAGACCTACAAGATCACCTAGTCCAACCATCCACCTACCACCAATATAACCCCACTAAACCATGTCTCCCAATGCTATATCTAAACGTTTCTTGAACACCTCCAGGGACGGTGACTCAACCACCTCCCTGGGCAGCCCGTTCCAGCGTCTGACATCCTATTATATTATTGTTTATTTCACAGCTTGGAAACTTCACTACAAGAGCTGCAGGGAATACAAATACACTGCATGCATGCAGAAAGTCATTGAACTGTTTATGATACTACATGCATGAAACACCCTGAGATTCCTATACAGTACTTTTTATTTGCCAGATTAAGCTGTTTGAGTTCTGTAATTTTTCCTTCCATTAGAAGATGTGGTATGATAGGCTGAAGTGTTAGAGTAGCATATCCTAATCTTTTCCAGATTGCTAAGATGCTTAAAGGCCACAGTACAGATCTCGGATACCTAGAAATTTTGTCTGTCTTGTGACTTTTACTGTAACAATATGGATTAGATAAGTCTCTATAACCACCAGTTTTGAAACTAGTTTTGATGGAAAACTATTCATATTCAGTGCAAACAAAAGAAGGTCCAACCAAAAATTGCTTTATAAGCACCCTACATTTTATGAGCACCCTAGATTTACAACAAGTATCAAAGCACATTCATAAGATCATATGACATAATTCAAAGACCAAGTCTACAATCACACCTATAATCCAACAGAGATTAATACATTTTTATGCCATTCTAAAATGCACCTTGGTTGATACTCATAACAATAAAAATCAGCCACCATTTCTGAGACAGTTGAGCTCACTTACTTCTGTAGTGAGCACAATGCATGAAGTCAGTTGACTTTCTTACTTTACCTTAAAATATTCATTTGTGAAGTAGAATGACAATTTTAAATTAAAAAAAAAATGTGTAAGAAGATGTGTCCATGTCTTCCCTCAAAAACTTCTTTCTAGATCCCAATTCAAACATCAGAAAAAAGCGTACCTGTGGGTGATGTAGCAGCTCTATTGTAAACTTAAAACAACAAAATTCAAAGTGGATGTGCTGTCCTTAGCTAGTCCTTACTCAAGAATGCAAGTAACTCTGTCTGGTCAATTCTTTAGGTAGAATAGGGAATATATACCAAAATTTCAACTAAATTTGTTACTCCCTTCCTGTTACCATGTCATAGGTTTAAAATGCACACGTCTGCGTTTCCTATGCGGAGCCAGGAGCTGGACACGATGATCCTTGTGTGTACCTTCCAACTCAGTATGTTCTGTGATTCTATGCTTCTATGATCATATGATTCTATGCAACTATGTCACTATTAGTCCCTTGAGCACTTTGACTTTTGAACACTCAGAGCCTTCTACATACCTCAGTGGCTGTTAGGCAGCTGTAAAAAAAGGGCTGGAACAGAGGTTCTCACATTGGAGTGGCAAGCCATGAACTTTTTACCTTGAGGCGTGTGTTCAAAGGATTCAATAGCTTAACAACATGGGAGCAGAGCTCATGGTGAATCTTACTCCAAAGGAAATCAGTGGTGAGGGCTCTTTTTCTTTATTTTCTGGGGATATTAAATTTTCTCTCAGAGTAAACAACATATATGATGAATTTCCCCTGACTGATGCTTTGCTCTAGGAAAGGAAAGGCTTATTTGTCAAAATTGCCTCTGGATTAGGATGCTGCATATCCTATTGCTAGGGACATGGCCTACTGCAGAAAACATTAAAATTTAATGATATTGGTGGCTGCAATATTATTTCTGAAAGCAAATTGCCTTATTAGGATATTTAGCCTTCCTGGATGTTTAGAGTCATTAAACAAAGTAATTGTCTATTACCTCAATGAAAAGGAATTCATGAAAAAGCAAAGTTATCTGAAAGGTCTAAAAGCAAATGATTATGAGTTAATAATGTTGCAGGTATTAAAATGTACAACCCTGCAAACAATCAGAAGAAATAGCTATGCAGGAACAAGCTATCATGCAGACTCTCACAATGATTTATTCATTAAAGATGAGGGAAATTATATTTCATTACTCTAAAGACTAACCTCACAGTGAAAAATAAATTGGCATTTATAATGCTTCATCTCCAGCAAGGAACAGGAAAAATATCTGTGACTTGCAAACAAAGGATTTATTTTCATTAATAAAAGGAAGAAAAGTAGATCAATTTACTTTTCTAAATGCCCTTTTCAAACATTTTCATACAACTATTCAGCTGTGTGATAGCAAAATGATAATCTAATCATTTAATATAATCTAAAATATTCTAATACAAAACTTTGTAATTAATTCAGTGTTTTGAATGGCCATTCTCAGCTGCATGCAAAGTTTCCTTTCTGATTTGACTACATGGTCCTAGTATATGGGTTTGAGTTTAAACCTTCATTTTCATCACAACTTACTTTTAGAGTGAGGTAGGAGTGAAGTAGGTTCCTGATAGAATTGGAGGAACTCTAGTACAAACAATCCATTGACTCTGGAGAGTCATTTGGCTGACCTGCCACTAAGTCTTTGGTCTTAAGATGCCACTTCCGTAGAACACATTCCCTACAGTTTGGTGTCGGCTGTGCTAACTCAGTGTGAACAAAGTTCAGATGTGATATTGGAAAAATCTATTTCACTCATCAGAACAGTGGGATGGGTTTCTGACAAGGTGGCATAGATTCCATGCACAGAAATTTTCAAGATCCAATCTGATACTTAAACTTGAGTAACCTAATCAGACCTCATAGATGACCATGATTTCAACAGAAGGTTGCACTAGAAACCCCCCGGAGGTCTTTTTACCCCATTAATTTCCCTATGAGTACTGTAGAATACCTCAAATAACACTAAGTATTGCCCTTCTGACAATTATATTGAGCCCTTGACTTCCTCTGACTATGAACGGATCTTACACACCCAGACAACACACAGACATTTGCACATTAACAGCTAAATTTGGTGCCCTAATCAGGAGATTATGAATTCAATTTTTTACATAATGGTTATATATACATAGATACATGGATAACAGGGATAGGGTGGAAAAGGGATTCTGTTACTCTTCTAAAGAGATTATCTTCAGAAAAGCAATGATGCTCTTCTCATCAAATTCTTAATTCAGAAAATTCAGAAGAAACTCAATTCTAGAAGATTTAATCTTGAATCAGTTTTCTAGTATGTGCAGAAAAGAATGAAGAGCTTTTAAAGCAGTTCGTCTGACTCATAAACCAGAGAGCTCTGAATGTGCTAATGCTGAACTGTCAACACAAGTGCACTTCCAGAGCTCAGCTGCAACTTAAGGCAAATTTGGATATTATAAGGTCTGTGCAGCATTCTTTGCCTCTCGTTGATCAACTCTGTGACTAGATGAAGGAGTTATAAATAATAAACAATAAAAATTTCTGTGGAAAAATTCTCCCAGATCTGAGGGACTATAAAAGAATAACACATGGGTGTCCAACCTTTTGGTTTGTCTGGGCCACACTGAGTGAAGAGGAATTGTCTTGGGCCACATACATGTAGGTCACTTCAAAAGTAATGCCTCCTACTTATTTCCATGGAAAAGACAAAAGATACAAAGAACACAATAATACTGTTTGAGCAAATTCTCAGCTACAAAGCACTATTTTTCCACAGTCACCAGTTATGCATTTCCACCAGCAACAGTTATGCATTTTTTTGCCAGTGGTGAACAAGAGCCTGCATGTCACGCTTGTAAAAATCTGTACCAGTGGAGGTGACACACTTGCTATTGTCACTGCTGAAATGCATCACCCATCACTTCATTGTGCTCACATACACTCGTAGGTCTCTACAAACATTCACTAAGTGTCGATGAATGGCAGTGGGGGCCATTTTCTCCACATGGAGGAATCCCGTGACACACTTTGCTTCATGTGCACCTCCACATCAGACATCATTTTGTCAGATTGGTCCTCTGCTGCCATCTGTCACATGGCACCAAAATGTAATGGAGTATTGATGGGAAGATTCAACCTCTACTGCCACATCATCAACATCCACCTTTGATGCCAAAGACCAAAGTCATAAAGTAGTAGGCTTTACTTTAGGAGCAGCCTTCATTAAATATGTACTACAGTTAATGTATATAAAGTAGCAAAACTTGATTTTTAAGTTTTTTATTAAAGCATATAAAACAAAACCACAATATTAGTGGGATATGTGACCTTGTTTTTGTGAAATTAATGCATCAGTCTGGATCAATGGCAGTGGTTGCAATTCTTGGTGAGGTCTCAACATATTTGTCAGAGATTTTGGATGAAACGTTAGAGTTGCATAGGCTCTCTAATCTATCAGTATCTGAGCTAGTCACCTAGAGCTCCATTTAGATGCCAAAGCACAGGCAGGTAGTATCATTTGGCATGTTCTCATGCATCCTTCTAGTTACCAGCTGCCACACCAGAAAAGAAAATCACTCTTGTAGTTTCTGTGTCATATGTCAGTCCTAGACAGATATCTTGGATCCTACAGAGTATCCACCATGTCACTAGGCAGCCCTGTGTAGGCAACTGAATTGAATCTTTAATCTCCCTTTATAGTCAACAGAAGGTAATAATTAACTGCATGGTGCAGTTCATGTCCTTCTGCAGACATTTACATTGTTCTGATGCATTACAAAAGTGTTTCTCACCCATTATTATCATGGGAGTCTTTGCTTTGGTTCAAAATTTCCATGTTACCGCAGGAAATGAATAGCACCATGAACTAGCTTTTCTTTCTCCCATGCCCTGATCCCTATTACAACCCCATTTGGAGTGGGACCTGGCCATGTATGAAATTTTCTCTTTAAGGAATTCAGTGCACCCACACCAGAACACAGTTTCTGTGTTTTCTGAAGTGTTTCATATTGCCAAACACAGCGGGAATAGCAAGATTCTGACACTGAAAGAACCTGTTATGGAGTACAGATATTTTCCCAACATTCCATACATCTGTAGTAGCAACAGGTGTTAAGCTTGAATCTTTTCAATTATCTGCTTTTATAATATATTTACATGAGCAATGTTTGTTTTTCAGTTTTGACCATAAAAAGGTTAAAAATCTCTCTGTTTCTTTCCTAAGTATTCCTGAACCAATTCAATATTTTTTTGAAGCTAAATACATTAATTGATTTAATTGACTATTTTTTAAATAGAGAATTATCTGCTAATGTTTCAGTGGAAGCATATCACATTAAAAGTTCCTGACAGTAGGTAAGAAGCAAAAATAAAAATAACAGAACATGTTCTCTATTAAAAATGAGAGTGAAGTATTGACCTAAGTAGATAAATTTTAATTTTTATATCCGATGAATTGAAGACTGCTAATTTAGAATTTGATAAGAATGAAATTTGGAGAGGTTTAAAATGAAACAACAATAATTTTAATTTTAGTATTCGATGGTGAAACTAAAACGACATACAGTAATAAAGTTTCATCAAAAACAAACATTATTTTGATTCATGATCAAGTTACATTTATAGACTTTTAAAAAATGGAAATGAATGAATATTTTCAAAAATCCTTCTGAGTTAAAAATACGACTTTTAAAATATCAAAATGAAGTACTTGTACTACAGCTTCTTTTTTTCCTGCATTTTTTTCAAAATAAACAATTCAGTGAAATTGAGAAATCCAAAATTTTAATGTCATTAAATCAGCACTTCCAAACACTGAAGTGCAAAAGTTTTGACAGAAGGGATCACTGAGTCTGACTTTGATCACCTGTACCTCTCTGAGAATCTACAGACTGTGATCCCACTTTCTCAAGCTCACCACTTACTATCATATTTGCTGCTTTCCATAAGATCATCAACTTAGTGGTACATTAGTGGTGATCATGTCTTGGGAAGGTCTGTATAAGTGAAAAAGCTGAGTACTTATGTAGTACAGTTTTGTCTAGATTCTTTACATTCATCTGGTGTTCTCTGGTTTAGAACCAGAAGCATTTATATCTCAGTCAGATATGGTTTTTACAGTTTATTGTATGATGTTTTTTCTGTAGAGTTATCACTTCTACTTATGTAAATCTTCTCAGGCACACTGTTTTCCTCCTGGACTAACTGGATTTAATGGATGTGAAAACTGTCATACAACTACATAGATTTATGCACTGAGAAGGAAAAATTCCTTTTACTAATGCACATCATTCTCCTCTTTCATGCTGTGGACTGTAGTGTACATGTACAATTCACTGATCAAGAAATCAGAGGCTGACTCTAAGGTATTTTCATTCAGATGTTCATGGGAGAACTTTTGGGAGTTTATGCCTTGAATACAGTCTAAGAATGTTGTGGAAGGTACATCCCCTTCCCACATCATACGTAGGCTGATGTCCAGCCAGCTTGCTGCCCAGTACATTCTTGCCCCTCCTGGTCAGTTGCGTCCCATCCAATGTTAACATGTCCGGTGTCTCAAAGGTGCGTCCAAGATCATAGCACCCGAAACCCTGAGCATTCAGCCATTCATTCAGCCATTCATTCAACAGATCTGTTCTCCCACTTGTGCCCGGGTCCCAGTCTCCATCTGGGAGGATGGAAGAGAACACTACCTGTGCTCCCAATCCCTTCAACATCTTCCCAAGGGACATAAAGACTTCTAAAATATTTTGTAACTTCCTAATTGCAGCCTCTTGTGATCCAGCTTGAAAAAGCGGGAGCAGATGGTAGTCCTCTGGCTTTATCAGACCCAGAAGCCTCTTTATTTCTCCAATGTGCACATGCGGCAGGCAGCAAACTTCTCTGGAGAGATTATCTGGGCAGCAAATGTGTGCCTCAGTGCCCCTCAGCGTGGAGTCCCCAGTTACTAAGAACCTTTGCCTTTTTTGGTGGCACTGGTTCCATCTTGGGTCCTTAGCTGGACCAACTTAACATGGTTGTCCCTTTCCAGGTCTGAATCATTATCCACATCCTCTTCTTTTTCCATCTCCAGAACCTCATATGTGTTGGTTAGGGAGACTTCAGGAGCAAAGGGAGGCTCCTGCTTTTGCTCTGAGTAGAGGTGAAGGTCCAGTCTCCTTCACCTTGTGTTTTTTTTGCCATCTGTCTCCCCAAGGCTGGAAGCTAGCTTAGCATCTTCCCCTTGCTGGGACTTAAGACAAGGTTGTCATTCTGCCTGTGTCACTGCACAGTTCCACATACCAATCTCTCTCTGATTTCTGGATATTTCTCAGCTTGGTGATTTTCTCTCACAACCTGGCCACCTGCTCAAAAAGTTTGTCGAGCTGGGCACGCTTGCACCCATGACAGCCCGCTCTTTCCTCAGGCCCTTGGGGAATTTCTAGGTTACGGAGTTCCCCATGCTGCTGCACAAACTGCTGCACTATGTTTTATGATGCACCACACAACTGTGACATTTCTATAGTTTAGCATTTATAGAGGCTGTTATGATTGCGATCACATAAAAATGTATTGGACACATTCATCTAATTTTATGTTGCTATTGTGCATAGTAAATACTATAATCAGCGGTTACCTACCACAGTAATAGTACTTATTATGCAGCTTTGATACTGTTGAGATGATCAAGAATATTTGCCAACATCAATTCTCTCCTATTCTTGTCATTGCAAACATCGCAGTGTGTTCCTGTCCAAATATTGCAGAAAGACAACCTTTGTCCAACTGTGCTCCTGTGGGATTTGATGATTTAGGTCAAATCCCAAACAAACACAATGCACAAAAACTAGAGCACTCTGATGCATCCTAAAGCCATTGCAGACTGGAGTTGTAATGAGATAAGAGAACAAAAGTTAGACAAACAGATGAATTTTATTATTTCATTGGTATTAAAATACATTATTTTGTAACATATTTAAATCTGTGGGAATATATGCATGTATACATAGGCACATGCATGCACACTTACACATGCAGACAAAAAAATGTGCATGCGTACATACACACAGATAAAACAGCTTGCACTGCAAACATTTTGAATTTTCAATTTAAGAATATTTTGTCTTAAGCCTGAATGAGAAATGGCAGAATAAAATCTAGCTTCTGAGTGCACCACAATAATCGTATCTTTTCACTGTATGCTTCCCTTCTCAAATTGTTTTGACACAGATAGGATTACTGAAAACTTGGTCAAGAAACAAAACTAGTCTTTTCTCCCTTTGCAAAGTGCTAGTGTATTCATATATTAAATGGTGGGGCTAATTCTGAGCGTAAATATGAGTTTGTTGGCTACACTGTAGCTTCAAAAGATCAGCATCCTGACAGAAGAATGGATAAAGCCTTGATGCTAATCTTTAGTTCTATACACAGTCGCTAAGTATAAACACTCTACCAATGATGTGGCTCTAATCTAAAGCTGTTTATTGCCACATCAAAATAAGACCCAAGGATAAATGAAGCAAACTAGAAAGAGTTTGAAAGCAAGCCTTAACTTTACAGGATATGTCAACTACTACTGATATTTTTTGGCCAGTTGTTATTTCTATGAATTAACAGAACAAAGTATTTATAAAAAGGGAAGAAAATAAAAATTGCCTGGAGATAACTGAAATAGGAGTATTCAGGCATTGCAGGGTGACATGTGGTTAAAGAGTTGGGATAAATAGATCATATTCTGTCAGCAAAAATACTGAGACTGTCAGTAGGACAGTAGGAAGGATCCAGTGTTATTATACCTTCAAAGACTAAATAACAATACTGCATAGGCTGGCTCAGGTATTGGATTCCATGAGAATGCAATTTAAAACATATTTTTGGAAAAGTTTTCAAAACTTTTGGATAAATTTTAGTGTTTCTCTAAGCTAAGTTCTGTGTAACTGGCAGCATCTGATCACACTCAGCAGCCTCATGTTCCCATGGCAAAAGCAGTGACCACGCTTGCTTTAAATTCAGTATTGGATGTGATATAAATATATTTATGGTATATAAACATGAATATATGCAGCTGAATATAAATGGAATATTAATTGATCTTTCACTGCTTCATTAAAGATATATCAGCTTGTCTTATATTCTTTGGAAAAATATTGATGCTATTCAAAAGAAGAAAAGACATTTTTCTTTTTCTTCTCCTGTCACACAGTTGTCTAGTTATGCCAACTCGATTTCTCCCTGTTCAGACGTGATATCAGATGCAAGAGCCACTATATTCTTCCTGGGAGTTTCACTAATGCTCTGACCAGGTTCATCCTTACTTATGCATCCAGCATGGTTGTGTTCAGCATCCGCTGGGGTAGAAGGCAAAGTTTCTTTCAACTTCAGTGATACAAGGCCTTTGAGACACGGAGAGAGATTCATCTTCAGAACAGATTGGGCTGTTTTGATACTTGGTTCCCTAAATATTCACAAGATAAATGTGTGCATGCATGCTAAGTTCCCCATAGAACACGATCTCAGACTCGGAGATCATGTTTCACATTTTCTCCCCTACTATTTATGTTCTTCTCTAAAAGTAAATGAATCCTAAATTGAATCAGCAATTCAGGCTTCCTATATTTCATTGATCTATGACAGATCAGAGCTTGATGCTGAGATAACGTGGCCCCAGGCATCAGCTTTTATCACTAATATGCTTCTAAAATTCTCTGCTCAAGTCTACTTATTATGAATGTAATGTGTTTTGGGAAAGCACCTAAATCTCTGCTAATGATTCATTCAGATGCATACTGTGTCCTCATTTAAAATGTCCAGGTTAACCCAATTTCCTCTGATTATTTTAATAGTGTACATTGTTCTGCCTTGACTGGTTTGCTTCCAGTCCCATTCTGCTTCGGAAATTTGTTCCACACTCATGGTGATGATAGACCAGGATGGTGTATTTCTTTATGCAACAGCCTTTGTACTCTATGGTTATTTTTTGCTACGGTATCATTTTACGATTTTTCTCTTGGTACAACTCCCTCTTTCAGCCCCAAGTAAAATAAGGGAAGGTTGCTGAAATTTCTTATGATCTAGCCAGTCAAAATTTTATTAGCAATTCCAGATCTTGGATGACGTACTTTTCTTACCTCGTAAAGAATTAGTTTCGGTCCCTGGTGCACCTCCAATAGCTGTCATCTGTCAGTACTAACAGGGAGGAAAGTGGACTCAGACTCCAGATGTCAGCAGATAGAGTTCAAAAACACTTATGTTTGTCACTTGTCTTGTCACATTTGGCAAGTCCCTTTCTGCACTCCTTCTACTTTGCATATTTGATCTTTATGCCCTTCAGTTTCTCATTAACTCTGCCACATGTGCTTATTCCTCCAGACCATAAAGCAGGGAATGGAGGTTTCTGGCTAGTGATTAAAATCAAAACTTGTTACTCTATGCATTCAGCTGGAATAGTAACATTTTGGTTTTTCAGTATAAGGTGCTTACAGACTATAGCTTTTGTGTTTGTGTTTGTGTGCGTTATCACTACTTGTCAATTAATTGCATGTGAAATCTCTTAACTTGGGATTATCTCAATCAAGCACTTAATTAATTGTTGAGCTTTTTTTTTTTTTCTCTAAAGAGTGGATAATTTTTCAAATCAAAACCCTGAATTTTCAAATTGAAAGAGCATCTATTTTTTAAATGATCATGTACTAAATTTCAGCATTTGGTAATTAAACTCTTTGCTGCCTGTATTGGCCATATTCAGGCTGAAACTGCTTCTCAGTTTCACCTCAGTTCATGAAACTGAATTTTTCAGTGAATTTACCGTCTATAGAAAAGTGGTGGCTAACTGTTCCAACAACTTTGTATACTGCTATGACTGGAAGACTTCCTTATTTCCTTCCTATTATTGTTTCATACTTTGGTTTAGATTTCATAGTTTCATGCTAAAATAATTTCAGAATATCTACCTTTTGACTTCTGTAAATAACCACGGTGCTTCTGGTGAAGAGTACATACAATCAACTCTGAAAATTTGAAGGGTTTGTATTTAATAGGGATAATTAAATTAATTCCATATTATATTTTTCTATGTGTCTCATGAGGCTATCGCTAATCTCTTATAAATTCTTATCTAAATGTTAAAAAAATAAAAAGGAAAGCAAAGTTTCCTCCATCTTGAGTAATGGAATACTTTCAGCCTACTTGCTCTCTTGAGAGTTTGCTTCATGACAGATTTCAAGCTCGGCTGAAATTTGGCCGTGAACAGAAACTTTATTAACCATTTGTATGTAAACCTAAGTTTTATTTATCCTCAGTATGTTTTTGGCAGAGTAGTTCATCATTTCAGATGTGTTAAAAAGCTCCTGAAAAGTCATGTGCAGTGTAGTTGTGCATTTCTTCTGGTTGCCAGGGAAACTGCCCTAGAATTCCAGGCAACAGATTTCATCCCAATCGGTAATGGAAACACCACAGGTATTAGCCAGTCAGTCACCTCCCACTGGGTGCTATTTTCAGAACAAGTCAATAGATCAGATTCTCCTCTTCAAGCAGCTCTAAAGCAACGTGAGGTTTTCTCATATGCCTTTGTCTCTGTGGCTCTTTCTGCACACAGATGCATCTTCTACAGGCGGTAAGCCATACTACAGGTGAGGCTGATAGGACTGCTCTCAAGGTAAAGAAAAGCCTGCAGGGCTCAATTTTAAAGCTGTCTACAACATTCCTGAAATCTGTACTAAGCATCCTTGCGGGAATAGGGCAGTGCTTGTTTCACATGTGCATTTCTTTAACGTACAATACTGTACAAGGGTTTTCACTTTTACTGCCTGAAAGAAAATAATCATTGTTTGTATACTTGCAGTGAGTACCTATATTTAGTAATTAAAAGTCTTGAAGACACTGACTGAGATCTGCAGCTCTGTGATAGTATGACTGTTTATATGGGTTGATAGTTATAGGAGAAGGGGAATGGTTTTAAACTAAGACAGGGGAGGTTTAGGTTAGATGTTAGGAGGAAGTTTTTCACACAGAGGGTGGTGAGGCACTGGAACAGGTTGCCCAGGGAGGTTGTGGATGCCCCGTCCCTGGAGGCATTCAAGGCCAGACTGGATGTGGCTCTGGGCAGCCTGGTCTAGTGGTTGGCGACCCTGCCCACGGCAGGGGGGGTTGAAACTAAATTATCTTTGAGGTCCTTTTCAACCCAGGCCATTCTATGTTTCTATAACTCTATGATTCTATGACTAGCTGGACAAAGAACTTGCAAATGAAATGAAAAATCTGAATAATGGTGACCAAAGAAAAGCCAAATTTCAAATAATGATCCAGGTAACATTGTGGGGTGGTCCCTTGGGAAGAAAACAAGGAGTTCACCTGAGAAAAAGAGTCAGAAGGAAGGTAAGCCAGGCAGGGGAAATAAAAAAAAAAGATGAAAGGATCAGCGATAACATGTGACAAGACTAGAGGAAATGCATAGAGATATCTGAGCCATTAGAACTGATATAAACACTTATGTAACTAATTTTACAAGCTAACGTACAGTTATCTATATCTGAACTAATAATTTAATCTCATCATATGACAATGGAGAGTTAATACAGTCATGTACTTGACCAGTCTCAGACTTCCATGGTGAGATTATTTACCTCCTAACCTCACTGACCACGCTGATTATCATTAGCACTGTTTGTATGAGGATCCAGGGAGACTTGTTTAGATATAAATAGGGAATGTTAGGTCCTATTGCAAGAACCTTTGATTCAAACTCCAACACCAAATGTTTTCCTCCTGGGAAGTCATGGGAGAATGTCTGAGGGATCTAGTCATACCACAAAACCTGACTAGAAATGATATTTTAAAGTAGAAGGTCACCTCCAAGAGGAATTGAGAGCTCAAATGAATTTTGCTTCAGATTTTCTGGAGAGAATTTAAAGAACATTTATTTATTTATGTATTTTACTCATTGATGAACTTTTTCTCTTTTTGAAGATAATCATTCAGTAAAAGAAATCAATCTATGGAAGAGCATGTTCATGGCAGACTGGCAAAAACTTATAGTATGGATTTGTACTGCACTTTTTGTGCAGTAGCTGGCACAATTAATTTAACTATAAGCCAAAACAATGAGATTTCAAAAATCCAGTTTAGTGTTTTATGGATTTGCATGGGAATATAGTTTGGCAATTGTGTGCTTTGACTTTGAACTTAGATATTTACACAGGACTAATCAATGTGGTGCTGTCCAGAAAAGGGAAGAATACAAATGACAGAATAAAGCTGGGACATCTGGAGGACTGCTGTCATGAAGTGAAAAGAGCCTGAGGAAAGAAAATGGAAACTCTGATGTGGCTAACAGCAGTACTAAGAAAACCAACTGGGAAATGAGAAATAACTACAGTATCAGCACCGTGATCTCTTTACTGAGGAATGAAGCATTGAAAATGAACCTATTCACTATGAATTTGCAGGTTAAAGTACCCATGTGTGATGCAAGGAAGGACCTATCTATATGTTGGGTCACTTGAATATCCTGGTTCTCCAATTCAGTCCCCAAACACCTTTCTCTTGTGAGATGGATTTTTAGCAAAGATCTGCTTAGAGCAGGGACATCCAACCTGCAGCCCATGGGCCACATGTGGCCCAGCCCAGCCCATCCAGCACTCACCCCCTGCCCCATGCCATCACAGTGGCTCTTCCTTGCTCAGTGGCTCAACCCAGCCCTGGGCATGCATCCATTGCCCAACAACAAACTGCCAGTATGCTATTAACACTGTTTGAACTGAAACCAGGGCATGGGGAAGGCGCAGTGCAGTGCTCACTCTGCCTCTTGCACCTGCCATACACATTGAATCAAATTGAAACCTGTGTGTATTACACGTTACATGCACTTCTGCTGCTTGGTGAGTAAAATGCAGTGATTGCCAATAATAATATTTCAGCCTACATTGTGTTGTCTCAAAAGAAAACAGAACCCAAAAAGAGAAAAATCGTGGGTCAAAGGAGAGTGTTAAATGAAAAATAATATGTCACTGTGCATAATTTGTAAGGAACTCATTTCAGCTTTCCTCTTCCCTAGGGGCTACACTAGAGAGGAGGAAATCTGAGAGCTGGGAGAGTCATCTTCCAGTTTCTTCCAGCACTGGCTTCCTAGGAAAGCCTGGGCAGGAGCCAAATGCTGCCAAGCCTGGGTATCAGCAAAATGTCAGGGAGACCATTGCAAACCCTAGCACTTTTTTTGTATCTGCAGAGGAATCCAGTTGTAAACAAATCCTTCTCCCTCCCTTAGCAGTCTTGGAGAAGCTGGCTGTAGACACATCTAGCGTTGCATTCAATGATATATCATACATTATTTGGTCCTCCTGCTTTACATTTTATTCTGCATGCTGGAATGGAAGCGGTATGAGAATGGTATGAGAGCGGTGAAGCTCTTAGGCCAAGGGTAATTACAGAATGAAATTGAGTTAATAATGGAACTGTGGTCAATAAGTAAATGTGGTTCCAACTACAACTTAAGGTACCACAAGCATACTGGACAAAGTGAAAAGTAAATGGAGTCCCATCCAGCTGGCAACCAGTCACGAGTGGTATTTCCCAGGAGTTGGTATTGGGGCCTGTCCTGTTCAATATCTTTATTGATGACCGGGATGAGGGCAGTGAGTGCATCCTCAATAAGATTCCAGATGACACCAAGTTGCAAGGAAGTGTTGATATGCTACAGGCTTGGGGCAGAGTGGCTGGAAGACTGTGTAGAGAAAATGGACCTGGGGATATTGGTCAACACTCGAATGAACATGAGCCAGCAGTGTGCCCAGGTGACCAAGAAGGCCAGTGGCATCCTGGCTTGTATCAGAAGTAGTGTAGCCAACAGGAGCAGGGAACTGATCATTCCTCTGTACTCAGCACTGGTGAGGCCACACCTCAGTACTGTGTTCAGTTTTGGGCCCCTCAGTGCAAGAAAGACATTGAGAATGTGGAGCATGTTCAGAGAAGGGCAGTGAAGCTGATAAGGCATCTGGAGCACAAGTCTTATGAAGAGCAGCTGAGGGAGCTAGGATTGTTCAGTCTGGAGAAGAGAAGGCTCAGGGGAGACCTTATCACTCTCTACAACTGCCTGAAAGGAGGCTGTGGCGAGGTGGGGGTTGGCCTCTTCTCGCATATAACTAGAGACAGGATGAGAGGGAATGGCCTCAAATTGTGTCAGGGGAGGTTCAAGTTGGACATTAGGAAATACTTCTTCTCTGAAAGAGTGGCCAGGTGCTGGAATGGGCTGCCCAGGGAGATGGTCGAGTCACTGTCTCTGGAAGTGTTCCAGAAACGTTTAGATGTTGTACTGAGGGACATGGTTTAGTAGGAAATATTGGTGATATGTAGACAGTTGGACTGGATGATCTTAGAGGTCTTTTCCAACCTTGGTGATTCTATGATTCTATGACAAAGATGAAGGGCAAGAGGATAAACTGAACTGTGCAAAGAGCAATGCAGAATGGGAAAGAAGAACTAGGAATGCTTATTGTTGAAAGAAAATTTGATAGAATCTTGGCACAAAAACTTTGTGGGATTATTTATTTGATTGAAAATTTAAGTTTAGGTGTTAATTTCTGTTTAAGAAGGATGGAATTTTCATAGAAAGAAAGATGATTTTTTTAATTAAAAATGTTTGTGTGCTTTTAGAAATTCAGTGTCACATATTCTTAAATGCTGGCAGATATGTTTTCTAAGAAAACCCAGGAGGAGATGTTTCAAGTGTACTAAGCCAAATTAGACTGCAAGAGTTTGATTATAGTGCTGTAAACTTCTGTTTGAGAGACACATAGAGGATTCTTCATACATGCCTCTGAAGAAAAACAATATTGAAGCCTTTTAAGTTTCTATTACAAAATAGGCAGTAATCACACAGAATACAACTCTTTTCTATTGAGTGCGGATGAATTGGCTCCCTAACTGGCACATAGTGTTTACACATGAAGCAGTGAGCTTGACAAGGTTGTACCTGCTATGCCAAGTTTCACTCTTAGAATTTAAAAAAGATAATTAAAAAAGCCCTCAAAAATACTGAGTGACTTAATAATTGATATTGACAAGAAAAAAATATAAACAAATGCTAGTTAACATTATAAAAATAGTCTAATGGAATCATAGAACAGCTTAGATAGGAAGAGACCTTAAAGATCATCTGCTTCCAACCCAGCTGCCACGGGGGGTCAAGAACAAGTCAAGTTCAGAAAACTTAGCAAATTAATTAAAGCAAATTTCTGTATTCAGCTAAGAGTTCCATCTGGTAAAAATAGGAAGAAAGTAACAATTGAGCAACTACAGTTACTAAGGGCATTAGGGAAAATCAGTAGGAAATAATAAATAGAGAAAACAGTTCTCAATTACCGAAATTGAATAGAAGCTTTTTTTTTGTAAATCACTGTCTATTCACCTGTAATTCTGAAAATTTTGTATTTCCAGTCTTCTTATATAAGCACCAAAGAGATGGATTTACTCTGTATTTTTATTTAGCCCTCCATCAACTGGTTCTTGACATTTGAAAACTTGAACAATCTCACAGTTTTCTTGTTCTTCCTTGCAGAACAGTGCATTTAGAACCTTGTTTTATAGCCCATTCATTATTGTTCTCTGTCTCTGTATCTTCCTACATATCTCTCATGAGAGGAGGGTGCTACAGGAATTTTTCCCAAACAGTGAGCTTCACACTAAAAGAAGGAAATTTGTTCTGTTAAAAGCTGAAATAGAATTTTGTGGTTATTAACATCCTCAGTGTTATTTCCTTGTGTACTTATTCTAGGCAGGGCTGAAGATGTCAGCATTTATAAAGCCTATTCCACACTTCCCATTGTAGCACCATATTTTCTGTTTACTTTTTGTTTTGAGAAGGCTTTGATTACTTCAGCTCCAAATTGTCATGTGCAGTTTGAAGCTGTGATTATATTATTTTTTAGATTTCAGACACTGTGTCATATATTACACAGAAATAGTAAAAGATAAGGTCAAAAAATAGTAGAAAGAGAAAACAGTTTCATATGTATGACCTTCAGCTCTATAGGTCAGGAGGGAAAAAAGCGTATTTTGAATATTTTGCAGGGTGAGGGAATCTTTTTGAATCACTTGAAAGAAGAGAAAAATACCTTGCCACTCTCAGTCAGTGCAGAGCGGATTGCACAGAGCATTCCTTGAGGCTGGGTCTCCTTTGAGGAGTTGGAGGAGAGCAGTCTTGGGCCACTGTCACTCAAGAGAGGTTACAGTTCCTGAGACATCTTCAGGAGTCTCTCTCAGCCGTACCACTGGAGTCATTTGAGTACACTCTGAAGAGTAAATTCACGTGTTTCTCTGACACAGAGCTTCAAGGTCTCAGGCAAAGCAATTAAATTTAGACAAGAGAAATGACGAAAGGAGGAAATAAGTGGGAACCAGAAGGATAAAGAGAAGAAAGAGGACATATTTTTAAAGTTATATGGTATAAATCCTAAAGGAATGTCCTTCAGAAGTTTATAGATATTTGTGACTCAAACATTGATTCATAGAAAAGCTGAAAACTCATTGAATTCTTGGCAATTTAAAACTAAACTAGTTGAAACAGAAGAATGAGCTAGATGCAGTCAACAGGATTACAAGAATAAAACAGAGTATAGAAGGAGAATATCCACCCAGGTGAATGTAAATTAGCTGCCACAATAATTCCAAATGAGCCGCACAGCATAAAGATACATAGGAGCTTCCATATTAAGTTAGAGAAGTCTAAACTAATATGACATGCCCACCTCGGGCAGCATCAGTAATATTAAGGTTCCTCTATATTATACAAATTTGTCACATAAAAGGATGAAATGTTTAATATTCACAGAACTAGCTGATCTTTTTAAAATCCTGCCATAATACTTACCTCCATTATATCTTGTGACAATGACTTGCACAGATTAATTACTTGACTAATAAACCACTTTCTTTTTCTCACTGTAAAATTTGCCTTAAGACTGCATGACACATCCCACATTCCCCTCTTCACTAACCATCCTGTTATCTTTTATTTGCTTTCTATGGAGATGTGAATAGCCATAAATTATTGTACTTTGCGAAGATATTTTTTCCATGACTCTAATAATCATAGCTAACATGTTCTTATTTTCTTATTTTTTGGTGTCTTTTATTCTTTCATTTCTGCTATGCCTTGCATTTACTTTTTTTGCATTTACTTTTAAAGAAGAATAAAAACAGTAACAAAAAAATCCTTGCAAAGTACAGTGAAACTTACTGAATCATTGCATCTATAAAGGTCTTCTTTAAACCATAGTTGATCTTTTGCATATCTTGTACCTTATAAGCATCTAAAATGTTACCTATCATTTCATTTTCTTGCCTCTCATGAGTACTTACAGTTGGATTGCCTTGCTTGCAGTGTGCACACCAATGTAATGACAGCTTTATTTTCAGATTTTACTTTTTAAAGTTTTGGATGAAATTGTTACTTTTTTTATGTCCCCACCACCCGCTTCCATCCTTACAAGAAGCTGAATGATACAGACCTGTGTCATATCTCAAAAAGAATAGCTGAAGTTCATGGCTAAACTCAGTTATTTAAATAGCTGGCAAAAACAGTGATGGGCATTTGTATTCAACAGAAAAACAGTGATAAAAAAATCTGCTGTACCAGTAAAGGTTATAATATCATCAGCTACTATAAAACAAGTTTACAGTTGATGAGTCTCAGTGCCTTAATATAGTAACTTAGGACATCAGAGAAATTACTTCACATTTTCCATAGAGATAAATAATGAAGAAAGAACAGAATCCTACACTGATAATTAAAATCTGATTCTATGTCCATCAGTCCAATCTTACGTCTCATGTATCACATGTCAAAGTTTTTTTTTCCAGCACCTTGGTAGGATACAGGAGATTATCCAGGTTTTTTTGAGTAAATTATCTATGTATTTCAACCTAAGCGATGTTATTGCATTTGACAGAACCAACATAAAAAATGTTATTTTAGTCTCTATTCTCAGCTGATCAAGGAAATAAGTGCAGAATGGTAGGAAGAGTTTCTCTGAAGACAGACAAAATACAAAAAATTTCTAATATATCTCAAAAATCTCTTTTAAATCCAGGGAATTAAGCAGTGTGAGTCAGAACTTTATTAGATATGAAGGTAAGAGAAGTTAAGAAACTTTGCTGAACAAAGTAATACTCCTCAAGTTTTCTAATTCTGCTTCATAGTTTACTGAAATGAAGATAGTCATTATTTTAATACTCCCTTTTCCAATTAGCCTTATTGTCCATGAAAAGTCCCATAAAGACCTAGCACTTCATTAGTTTCAGGATGCATTGCTATACAGAGTGTAAGTGTATGAAACCTGCCCCAAACTATTATATTCTCCACATGAGTAAGATAGTCCTACATTTTCATGATGACTTATATTAATGTCTTAACAAGTGAACTACTTAAACATGCATCCTCTTTCTAACCTTCAGCATTTTCAAGATTAATAATTTCATTAGTGTCACCCACTTTCCTTGCTGTCTCCTCAGAGATTAATTGATATTGAACAAAATTTTAGAGATCTTTTTCCCTTCATTGCAAGTAGAACACACACTACAAACGCAAACCCAAGAGCATTAGGCAAGTTCAATAAGGAATCATAAAAATGCACCATAGTAAGGCTAGGCAGTAAGTCAGATGTATAACAGCAAGGCACAACTTTATCCCTGTTTCTGAGATGCTACAAGAATGAGCCACAGTAGCTGCATTTTACAGATGGAATAACAGAGATTCAAAACCAGAAAGTGGGATTTATCTCACTTAACTTTTTATACTGAAGAGAACACTTGAGTGAGTTATGTTTTAGAGTCAGTAGCAACTGGTAGGCAGTTCGGATGAGCATTTTCAATGCTTATTTTGAAGCAATATGAATTTCTTCAGGTACCTGGGTTATTATGAGTCTAGGTAAGCTGCCTAAGTATATGCATTCACTGAATTGTAGAATTATGGAATCATAGGATCATAGAATCATAGAATGGCTTGGCTTGGAAAGGACCTCAAAAATAATCTAGTTCCACTTCTACTACCGTGGGCATGGTTGCCACCCACTAAATCAGACACTAGATCAGGTTGCCCAGGGTCCTGTCCAATGTGGCCTTGAACACCTCCAGGGATGGGGCATCTACAAGTTCTCTGGGCAGCCTGTTTCAGCATCAAACCAACCTCTCAGTGAAAAGTTTCCCCCTGACTTATAATCTAAATCTCCACTCTTTTAGTTAAAACCATTCCCCTTTGTCCTATTCAATGCCATATGCACTGTTTTATTAGAAACATACACAAAGAGTTGGCAGATAAAGTAGAGGTCCTTTGATAGATATCTATACAGTAGATTACTAAATTTAGGTATCTTATCTATGAGGTGAATATTACCCTTAAGCTACATGAAGCACACCCAAAGTGACAGCCTATTGTCAATTAGCAGCACTGATCTGTTCTACCTAATAATTACCTAGAAGTTAGGTGTCTCATCAGTGAAAAAAGAGTTCTTAAATTTCCTCTGCATATTCATACTCTCTGGCTGGGAAAGTGGGCACGCCTGGCCTGTAGTGCCAGCTACTGGAATAATTGCAGGGTCTCAGCACTAACCGTATGGACTATGGTGCTAACTCCTGGAGTGATTGCTCAGTTTTGCTACCAGTTGGACCTGCAAAGGTAAAAATAGCAGCCTTCTCACCCTTCCTGGGCACAAAGCTGGGCCCCAGCAGCTGGGCAGGAGTAGTGCTGGGCTGGAGTGACTGGAGGAGGTGGTTTCCTTTACTTAACAATGACACGACAATTGATCCCTGCTCCTGTGGGGAGCTACTACTCAGCAAGGGCCAAGGCCATGAACTCACATAGGCTCTCCCATGTCACATTTCATCCAGTTCCAGAATTCTCTGTGCAGAAATCACATATCCCAAGTTAAGAGCTAATAATATCATCTTATCATTTAACCATTTTATAATTCTATTATTAAAAAAAAATTGAAAATCAATCTTATACAACATTTTTTTTTTTTTTAATATTAGTGGATCTTGGCTGCTCAGCCCAAATTCTGGTATTAGGAAATAGAAGTGATAGAGCAATTCAATATCCACATGACTCACGAGACCTCATCCCTTTTTTTCCGCTGTCTCTCGTCTTGGCAGCACCTCGCTCTCCAGCTGTCTTATCGTTGGTAGTAGAGTAAGGCCTACCTTGATTTTGGGGCATTCTCTCTCTCTGTATTGGATTTATCAGCTTAAATTGTAATTATATTGTATTATAGTGTGTTGTTTTGCATTCTGATATGTTATTTAGTAAATTAGTTTGTTTCTCCTCAGATTCTTGCCGCTGTTCTTTGCTCTCAGGGCCATCTCCTAAACCCTTTTATTCCTTTTCCCTTTTCCTGGGGCGTGGGCCTGTGGGTCCCCCGTGCCTTTCGTCACGGAACCGGGCCAAACGCCCGTAAACCGTTGACACTCTTCTATCCTTCTATGAATACGCCAAGTACTACTGAACATCATCAAAGTCAACCAAACAATAATCATGTCAGTAAAGCCCGTCAAATGATGGGGACCCAATATTCAAGAGCCATGTAAATGTAAATGGTCAGACATTATTTTTTTTCCTCCTTTAGCTTAGTAGATAATGAGACATTTCCACAACAAAACTAGAGAGGGTAGGATGATTGCAACACTGGTGGCGGTTCCTTCAGATCGTGCAAAGGCTGAATTACTCTCTAGGGGTGCTTATTTTTTCATTCAGACTACTGCAAAGAGGATTTAAGGTTAGTAGGTTCCTAATTTATATGCCTTAAATTAGGTGGGATGAATCCAGGGCCATATGTTATGATGGTCCATGATTTTTTTAGTACCAAAATCAAAGAAAGCACAGCTATCACAAATAGAGGTGACGCTAGCATATTCTGTTTACTAAGAGTTTAGAGTTTTTCACAGACATAGTGCAGGTACTTCTCTGGATTATTAATTCAAGAGAAAATGAACTTTTCCAGCCAACGGCTACAGAAGCTTGGCACTTTATCTTAAGCTGTAGTATTTTGCATTTCCTTTTGCCATAAACTTAGCATTATTAGGATTTCTTTAGAAGAGGTTGAAGAAAGTAATGCTCACTACTGTGTCCCCTGTTTCTTTAATTTCACAGCTGAATTACCAGAGACTTACTTAAAGAGAGAAGACTACAAGTAAATTCAGGGCTACTGGAAGCATATATATGTACATATAAATATGTTCAACCCCTTGGGTGTTATTAGAGTGGAGGTAGCATCCAGTGTATACTAAAACTCCATGTTATAAAGAAAGGGGGTCATGCATTTTTTAAAAGGAAAAGACAGACAGTATTTCATCACTGCAGAACTGTGTAGTTCTACCTAAGCTACCTTTAAAATAGCTAACTCAGCTTGTGATGCCAGAAAGCTCTGGACAGGCTGAGAAAACTTTGAGTATTTACCTTTAATCTTAAAGTGCAGTGTGAGATGCTGCAGCCCATGTTGGACTTCCCATGACCGTCAACTGAGCCAGCTAAAGCTGCTGGATCTGCTAATGACAGAAAAGGCATTCAGACATGTTGAGAATTTGGAGGACAGGCAGAATTCCAAATGTCTGACAATTTCAAACGTTTGATTCTTTGACCCCTAATCTGAAACTGTGTTTACTTGCATTTTCTGACAGACAGAGATGGAACTAGAAATTTTAGGTATGTGAATAGCAGATAGCGGGCAATGTTTGGGTGCCAGACAGCTCACGATGTACATGTGAAGGCACAGCAATGATAAAGACAAAACTCAAAATGTATAAAGTTCTGAAAATTATGGATGGGATTGATTGTAATGAAAGAAATTAACCCAAGACATTAAAGAATATCTTGATTCATATCTGTAGAGTTTTCAATTTTACCACTAATCCATTATGATTATCTACTACCAGCTTCAAAGGATATATTTGCCACTGTTCCCTGGGGCTGGGCATCTTTCAGAGATAATTTGTCCATAAATGTGGTGCAGTCTTGTGATGAGAATCTCAATTCAATTAGAACCCATGAGGGCTTATTTCAGTGTAGCAGGCAGAAAAATATCCATACCTATGACACAGCTAACAGACAGGGATGGGGGACCTGTCTTTTACACTACACTGGTTATGGCAGCTAGGAAACATTCACAGCCCTAATAAGTCCCAGAGACTCTCCTTGTACTGGGCTTTGGGAGGAGTGGGTGGTGTATATCACTTAACCACAGTTCTGATGATGATGTGAGAAGTTATCCTGGGAAAAAATCAGCTGCGTGAACTTAGTGAGTACTGAAATCCACACTCTACTATAATTCCTGCAGAAGAAGAAAAAGCACGTCTCCATCAAACAGTTTTGTTTGGTGCTAAATGACTTCATACATACTCCTGAGCTGGCAAACACAGCCTAAAAGTTGCCGGACTGCATCACTGTGGCTCTGATCCCTACACTGGTCCTGCTCCTCTTGCTCTTCAAATATTGTTACTCCTTAAAGAAATCTACATGAGAGTTAAAAAGCCTTATCCTATCAATAATTATTTTATGTCAGTCAGGGAGTAGCTTCCTATCTGTATCTGGGTCACTATTAAGCTTGGCTTCCAGTGTTAATTTTCATGCTAAATATTCTTAATTTGTTCCTCCTTTATAAGCAGCTCCTTGATCCAGTAAATCTTCTTGTCCCTCCTACAGTGTCTCTCGTTCAGAATTGTCATGATTCAGTGAATCTGCAAAGAAACTATTTTAATTATCCTCCCTTCTTTCCATCTTTCACTAGCATGTCCAAGTCTCCTGCCAAGGGAATATTCTTATTTTCCTTCAGCTCCCCTGAGGCAATCAGAAATTTTTCCTGTCAAGATGTCATTTTGTCTCCTAAATCACACTGGATCAGCATTTCTTGGTGCTGCGAGGTTGGTTTCTGCAAGGGGACTCCAGCTGCAGGGGAAGGAAAACACGAGCTCAAGGGAGAACGCCAGAGAAAAGGAACATGTAGCCTCATTTATGTAAGACTTTGCAAAGCTACATCTCTCTCTGAACTTTGAATGCCACAGATTTTAACACTGATCCAGTGAAAGAAGGAAAAAACATCTGCAAAATGTGTACCTGTTTTTTAGTTTATTTTGAACTCCACCAATTTTTTATTTTTTGGTTTTTTTTATTTTTTATTGTTTTATTTATTTTTTTTATTTTATTTTTTTTTTATTTTTTTATTTTTTTTTTGCGAGTGGAAGAGAGGAGCATGGAGAGGGGGATGGAGATTTTCAGCTGTTTACGGGCAGGTTCGGCCTGGTTCTGTGAATAATGGGGCGGGAGGACCCATGGACCCACGCCCCAGGAAAGTGAAAAGGAAAAACAGTGGCAATGATCTGAGGAGAAACAAACTAATTGACTAAATAAGATATCGGAATGCAAAATAACACACTATAATAAAATATAATTAAAATTGAAGCTAATAAATAAAATGAGAGAGGGTGTCCAAAAAACCAAAAGGCCTTACTCTAATGCTGGCGGCGAGATGGCTAGGGAGAGAGAGACGCTGCTGGGATGAGCAGAAGGGGAGCTGAGAGCAAAAAGGGAACGTCTCGTGATATGTGAGCAGTTTATATTTTTCCCTCTGAACGGAAAATGGTAACAGAACAGCGAGCAGTCCTCTGGGAGATGTTGTTCTTCTTCTCTTCTGAGAACCAGGTACCCAGAACTAGCCACAGTCCACGGAACTGGAGCATTAACTCTTTAACTCTCAGTGCACTGCATGATGTTATGATGTGGAATACCGATAACCAAAAATCATAAAACCATGACAGAGACTCTCCACATCTAAGATATGTTTTGAATCCAACCCAAAAACCACAGCTGTCCTGGCTCAATTTCCAGTAGTCCTGAACTCAAGTTGTTGGGCATTTTCAGACCTGAGAAGAAAACATCATGAACTTTGGAAACAATGAAGCTTTGCTTCATGCTCTTATTAACAAGGTAATTGCTTAGACACCAGCTTGAGCATTAGTGCAGTTAGTTGAAAAAGTGACAAAAACCTGGATAAAGTACTTCTCTCTCAGGCTCAGCACTGTCAGTCATCCATTCAGGCTTCAGAAGTTCCCTGGCGCTCTTTGTTCAGCAAGAGGCTTACTGGAACCACCACATACTGTAACAAACTACCAGGAAATCCTTTATCAGTATATCCTTTTGAAACTGTCATTGAACTGTACGGACCTAAAAAGTGATAAGCGCTAATAATACTATGTTCTTTTTATCCACGTGTCTCTCAATTTAGTCTCAGTCGGTCTTATCTTGAACTTGGGATTTCCAGTTTGAGCTAGTATGCTGAAATTCCCCTCCTCCTTCCCCTTTAAAAAGTGGTGTTTAACATATTGCTTATGGCTACATATGGTAGTGAAATATTAAATGAGCTCCTACTGAAGCCAGAGGTCAATGCTGTTGTTCATAACTTGGACTTCTTTCAGCAGTAGCCTATATAAAACGGTCCACTTGCAGAAGCTCCATGTGCAAATGCAGTTTTTTGTGTGTGGGCATTGTAGTTTTGTTATTGATTTTGTTTTTAGCTTTAATTTCATACAGCAGAGGTAAGAAGCAAGGATCTGGTCTGTTTCTATATCAGTAGACAATTCTGACCTTCACACCATCTGTACCTAAGAATACACATGTAACCTTAACCAGCCTTCCAAGCAGAACGTGATGAATCTGATGAACATCTGGGTGTGAAACCTATTGTTCACTGCCCAAACCAGTTTCATTTGCCGGAGGGTTTATCTTCTCCTTCAACAGGAAGGCTAAAGAATAGAACCAATATCCAAACAGGATCCCGGATTGCATCAGCAAAGGCATCACCAGCAGAGATAAGGAAGTGATTATTCCATTCTACTTAGTGCTTGTCAGGCAACACCTGTAATACTGTGTTCAGTTTTGGTCCCTGTTGTTCAAAACAGATCTGGACAGGCTGGAGAGGTCCAAAGAAGAGCCATTATGATGATAAAAGGACTGGAAAGCCTGAAGTATGAGGTAAGGCTGAGGGAACTGAATTTGTTTACCTGGAGAAAAGAAAACTCAGGAAGGATCTCATCACTATCACCACTTACTTTACCAAAAATCTTTCTTCAAATATACACAGTAGAAGCTCCTGCAGAAAATACAGAAAGAGTAAATAGTAATGTTGGCAAGACTATGACTTTTATTTCAGCATCTCAGTGTTTCAAGCACTCATCTTACATAGTCCGTGAATACTCCTCTAGACCTGTCCATGTCTATCTCGTGGGACTCAAATCCACTTCTTCAGAAAAATCCATCTGACTCTGAGACCAGTCTGGATGGAGAATGGTGCTCTCAATCCTCCACACTAGAATAATGGCATCAGTAGTCTTATGGAGAGTGAGAAAAAAAGTAGGCAAATTGAGCTCAAAGTCTGTGGCTTGCAGGAGGAGATCCAGTGTCTAGTTCCTTACCCATTAAATGTAATTCATGTATTACAGAAAAAAAAGAAGTAGCTTGGAATGAAAATATATATATATATATTATTTTAAAGAGCTGTTGGTATAACTGAGGGCATTGGAACTCTGCAGTAATTTCACCACTCAGTTTTTCCCTTTAGGGACAGATTTTCCAGGAGGTGGAACTTGAGAACAGAATGACCAGCTCCTGGGTGAGCTAAGGGCAAAAGTTTCCCCCAGCACGTGCTGACATACTTGTAGAGGCTGGCATGCCGAAGGGCTTCCTCTAATTTATTCAGTCTTGTCTACAGTTCCTGGGAAGCACAACTAATCAGTGTCTGTGAGCACCTGCTATGCTCCAGCTCTTTTTGCTCCCCCATTCTACATTCCCTAAGGGAAGCACAGGAGCAAAGGACAACTTCTGTAGCTCATAAGGGCAGAACTCCTTTATACAATGTTTATTATTTGAGACACATATCTGTCCCATTTCAGGATCCTGAATAGTAAGCATAAGAATATATTTCTATGTAATAATATGTGAATATCTCATCAAGTTCAATGAACTTGATGCATAGATTTCCTTTCCCAGACCAAAAAAAAAAAAGTATTTAAGGAACAGTTTTCTTTTTAAGGTTGTAAAGATTTGCTGATTATTTATTAACTATCTGATAGGATTTTATATGTTTAATAAAAGCTGTTAATAAAATATTTGCTTTAGCTGTGGCTCAGTTTTGGAAACAAATGAGTTTTTAGTTTTGTCCACAGTAACGATGCAGTCCTGGAGCAGCATAAATATATACAGCAATATTTCACACAAAAGACAATAATTAATCAATTGGAGGCCTTGTCTTTTACCTTCAGTTAAGATAATACTTAATCTTTCTTCCACCTATAAAAAGGGCTTTAAAAGAAGACACCAGAGCTTTATAAGAGAATCATAATTCTGTAAAGCTTTTATTTCTGAATCTCAGTGTTTATACCACTGTGAAGGGACTTATGCTTTGACTAGACAGACTAGCAGTCTCTCTACAGTTTGGTATAAACATTGATTCACCATTAGTATGTCAGAAAATGGACACCTTTGGTTCTGTTGTTTCAAAAGATGATTGATAGCAATAGTACATTATCTTCTCACAAACTCCTCAGCACCAGGAGAAGCTGAAGGGCACGAAGGGTCTTCCTCAGTCAAAAGCTCTGTGACATCAGATTGAACTGCTGCCTATCTGTTTTACTCCAGCTACCACCACTGAGATTCTATTCTAACTCCTGTATCTGTTAAATCAGCTGCTGCACAAGTTTTTCAGTGTTTCATTCCCTGATTCTCTTTGCCAGTCAGCTCCAGTATCTAACTCCTGTGCACCAACTCTTTGTCACAGTTATTTTGCATCACAGAGCTCCTGATACTGCCTTTGCACACACAGTCTCCGTGCCTACCATTATCCTCTTTATCCTTCAGTTGTCCTCTTTTTTTCACATTTGCAACACTGATCTTCTTCATCATGAAGACAAAGGCTTCGTGCTCTCAAAAGCTGCATGGAGAAAAAAGCATATTCCCTTCAGTCCTTTCTCTGGATAGACAGAATATAGAGAAGTTGGATGTGAATCATCAACAAGGATTTGCTGACCAATATTGTTTCTTAGCAAGGTGACTGTGAGAACAGTAAAAGGGCTAATATAATAGTCTACTTCCTTGCCAAGTCTCTAATTTCTGATCCAAGGAATAAAGACACTGGATCTCCTCAAAGAAAAGGCTGGGGAAGTTTTAATAAAAAGTAACGCTTTTTTTTTCCCCAGTATGATACTTGGAAACAGCTGCACAAAGTTGGTTATAATTATAAAAAGCATCCAGAAGCAGATATCAGCATGGAAATGTCATCTTGAGCAGCCGAATTTAAAAACATTTCTATTAGTAACTGAAAACATGGAAAATGTTCTTACAAGAGGAGGTGTCATCCAAATCTAATTACAGATGATGTTTCAATTCTTGATGTAATGTAATTTAAACTTATTATCTATCTGTAATGAGAGAAAAGATGTGTTTTAATTCATATGCCACATCTAGCACTGCTGATTCCAAAAGCCATGATAGATAGTGACAGATTAGAGGAGGTCAGTGTCACACTACGGGGAGGAATCACTGATGATCAATTTGGTGGGAAAAAAAAACTTCAAAAATATTCAGAGAACTGTCCTTTGAAGGAAAATCTTCAAATAACATCATTAATAATACAGCTGCAAACTTGATGAGCATTTTTTTTTACTTGCTCAGCTTTTTGCAAATTGGTAGAATTACGTGTGGTTGCAATACGATTCTCCAAAGAACTACATGTAAATAGATGATAAGTTCCTGCTGCATGATGGTTGCATCTTTTTTTTAGAAAGGTGACTGTAAAACAGATTATTTGGTTTAGGTAGCTTGGAGTTCCAGCATAAGCATTGAGCCTTTGGTGAAGAAAATAAGTAGTTTTACATTGCTTTTTGCTCTCATGCACGCATAATTCTGAATTGAATAATTCAGTCGAATTCCCATTGCAAAATATTTTAGCAAGTGTAACATTTAGGTTATTTTAAAACTGAATTGGTGCACTAAAAGAGGCACTATATTTGCATAAGCTAAAATAGCTGTTCATTTAATTTGTTTAATTCAGCTAAGAATCCTTCATTCTTTTCTTTTCTTTTCTCCCTAGCCCTTTTCCCAGGTCTGCCTCTGTCAGTTTCATGAGCTGATTCAAAGCGTTAACATGGAGAACAGACAGGACTATAGCAATGTGTAGACATCCTTTGGAGATTTTGTGACTTCTGTACTGAATTTGAGTATCAAAATGTTCTATATATAGTCCCGCGCCACACAAATGTCACAATTTTTCTTTGCAAAAGTCTCTTTTATATAGGTACACAATGTTAAGTGGTGAAAAGATGTTTGAGCACTATCACAAAATTTAACTGCCTCTAGGCAATACCGTACTAGTGCTCTTTATGAAAATCTGTTTGATAAAGCATTGGCTTAAATGCTGTTGTAGGTATGATTAAATCACTAGTTAAATTATGATTTGCACTAATTAGGCATCTGACTCAGTATTACAAAGAAAACGTGAATACTCATCTGAAAAACAGCAAACAGTGGTTGGTAGTATCTGTTAATTTCATTGCAACATCTTAAGATGTGTATTTATCTAGTTTGAAAAATAGTATATTTGGATCCAAGCCTTCATCGCTTAGTGCAAATATAAAACTCAGAATTAGTAGTTGTCTGCAGTAAGGACTTAGATAAAACATGCAATTAGTTTGCCAGAGGTTTCCATCAGAAACAATTGTCAGGTCTCAAATGATGCCAGACAAGTCAGGACTTGATAAAACAAAGAGAAAATCAAGCTCAGCTCATGTCATTTTAATCAAGGATAAGATGAGGGGAAAGATGCAATATGAACAAGTTGCTTCTCAATTACTATTGAAGGTTGTTAAATGAGTTTACTGCTACCTTATTTACATAAGAAAATCTCCACTCATGCTTCACTGAGCCTCAGCCAGGCCTTAATTGAGAATTTATGGTTGAGCTCTCAGTGGAAGTGAAGAACTTGAATGCTAATTCAATGGGCAGCATTTGGCCTGAATTCAGTCTTATTCATGACACTGATGAGCAGTGTCTGTTCATGCAAAATCACAGTAACAAGCAAAGATTTGAACTGGAATTAGACAAGGAGCTGACAAAAACGTGGAGCCAATCTTGAATGCACCTGGATTTCCCCGTATGTACGTATAAAACAAACTTACCTTTTCCCTAGGTTTCCTCCAGCTCATATGTGCATGACTGTAATGTGTAGAAATTTTCCTCATATCAAGTAAATCTTTCTGGAAACTTCCATGTCAGTCACGCTTGCCAAAGAAAAAGAGGAAGATGTTTACTACTCTCCAAATTGCTTTCTGTTACTTCAGTGAGTGTCTCACAGGTTGCTCTTCTCTGCTTTCTATAGTCTTTCTTATGAACATAGGGTTTTTTATTGAGCAATGGTAGAAAAAGGGCACTACTTATCCAACAGTGGACTGTGATAAACTCAAGAAGTTCTGTAATTATATTGATGGGTGATGGTCACCAGCTCTTCTGAGTGCATGAGTTTTTCCATCACAAGTTTTTAGTGGATAGGAATTGTAACGCAGTAGCCACATCTGTGATACAGGGGTTCCAGACAAAATACAGACCAGAGTTGTGATGCTTAAACAAAAATTAGAATTTTCTTTTTACTCTGTGACAGGGTACTTCAGCACTCACTAGGAATCATAGAATGGTTTAGGCTGGATCATCTACTTCCAATCCCCTGCCATGGGGATCACTAGATCAGGATGCCCAGGGCCCCACCCAACCTGCCCTCGAATGCTTCCAGATGTGGGGCATCCACAACCACTCCGGGCAGCATGTTCCAGAACCTCACCACCCTCTGAGCAATTTTTTTTTTTTTAATCACTAAGGAAGCCAAGGTTAAGAACACACCTGTAAATGTCATACAGAAAACTTTTTTAGGAGATTGCTGTGATAACAAGAAAAAAATGGCAGAGCAGGGAATAGAGTAGAGCAGAGAATATAATTTCTCTTAGGATCACCTTAGGATCACTTATTGTACTTCCTGAATACTACAGTTTACTCTCAAATATACTATTTTCTTAGTAAACCTATCATGTTTAGTTATAGATTTTCATGTTCCTTATGAGCTGAGACTAACACTGAATCTACAAACTTCTTATAGTAAACCTGGTGTGTTCAGTTTGATTCTTTGATCAGCAGCTTGTTACAGCCCTAAGAAAAACATATCTTCCTCCATCTACTCCCCACATAACCCACCCCATGTCACAGTTCATGTTTCTGTGTCAATTACTGGTGCAATCTGTTCTGAACATACTAGTAGAGATGCTATGGCCCCTCAAAGGCTTGGGTACCGTAGGAAAGCTTGAGACACCTGCTGAGCACAGGTGTTCTCTGAGATGACTATTTGCTTCTGACAATCAAAGGGAGCAGAGGGAGGAAGAAATAGTGAATGAAAGCTGCATTTCGTAGTTTCAGAATGTCAAGACTACCTTCTGCAGTGAAGGGCTGGTATGTGTGCAGAGTAATGACATGTCACACATACAGAGATGATTAGGTATTGGCTTTATGGGATTAAATAGTTAAGATATGTTATTTGCATGAGGCTGGTTATGTATTGTATGATATGCAGGGAATAAATACAGAATTAAACAAATGAGCATTTTTTTTTCTTTTCCAGGAAATTTCTACCAAAGAAATACACAGATAGGACCTTTGTTTCCCCAGACTCAGATCTAATTCCCCAAACTAATGGTGATGTTTGTTCACCTGAATTAGCATTGAGCTCCCATTTAATAGGAAATGAGATACAAGGGGAAATAACAGAACCATAGTGGAATGAGGGGGAAACTATCTGAGTAAAGGGAAGGATAATGTAACTCAATATATGTGCCACTGCCATTTTTCCCCAGAATCACAAAAGGATGGTAGCGGGAAGGGATCTCTGGAGATCATCTTGTCTTACTTTCCAGCTCAAAGCAGCATCAGCTGGAGCAGGTTATTCAGGGCTCTGTCCAGTCAGGTTTTTAGTATCTCCAATAATGGAGAGTCCACACTCTCTCCTGGCAACTTGTTGAAGGATTCGCTCCAGTATCTCCATGTCTCCAGTATCTCCATTTCTTTTGTATTGGAGTTGCTGAAATCCATCTGAATGGCAGCACAACCATCTGGCGCATCAGCTACCGCTCTCAATTTTGCATTATATATAGCCTTGCTGAGAATGCACTTGGTCCCATCATCTACATCATTAATGAAAAAGTAATGAAAAACTGTATTGGACTCAGTATCAATTCCTGAGGTACACCACAAGTGACTGGCCACCATCTCTACTTTTCTCTGTTGGTCACAACCCATTAAGCATTTTCCTATGAATGGGAACAGGGAAATTGTGTTGAAATTCAGATTACTAAAGTACTTACATTACTTACTGTGGCATATGTCTTGATTGAGAAAACCATTGTCTCCAAAGGTTTGTGCTGCACCTTGGTATTGCAACTTCCAGTTCAGAAAATCTTCCATGAGAATTGGAAAATCCCTCCTGAAGCAGGAATATCCAAAGCTGTGCCTTCATTTGTTTGCTTACCTGTCCTTAACTGAGCCCTCTGTACTTAGCTAGCAGTTACTTCTGAAATGTGATAACTGCTAGAAAATTCCTACGTTCATACAAGGACAGACATTCTTCATGACATGTCTTAGTCTCAGCTTTTGAGAGAGGCAGTGCTAGAACTGAGGTGTCGATACTCAGAGCACCTGGCATGGCTCACACGACCCAACTGGAACTTTTGTGAATCTCACAGCAGAACTACATTAAGAGCATAGAACGAAAGACCCACCACTATCACAGCCTCTATGGTAAACTTCATAGAATAACAGTTACCTCAGTCTAGAAATGGTACTTCTGCTTTTTGGGGGCATTATATCCACATGATTAACATTTTTTTTGCTCTGGTTTTGGTGTCAGCGTACCCATATCTGCACCCATGGTGTCACATTTCCTGCCAGCAGTTGAATTTCATACCATCTTCAAAGTTAGTTGCTGTAGATCTAAACTGAAGCCGGTCCCTTCAGCTGCATGAAGAATTATGCCTGCACCTCCAGGGCAGTACCAAAACCCAACAACTAACCAGTGCCAGACCATAAGGCTCTTCTCTAGAGCTCTCTTTCTTTAGAAATTCATCATCATCTACTGATGTTATAAGAAAATTCATCTTTCAGCTACAAGGTTATGAAAGGTAAGCTGGATCTCATATGACAGCAGAAGGACATATACACCAAAAATGTCTGTCCCTAGGTCTTTCTTTTAATTCTAAGATGTGTACTCTTATAAGACTTAATTCTGCCTTATCAGCCTGGCACTCACCTAGATATAACCTTTATGAACTAAGTATATCCAGTTAACTTTATCCAGCAAGCACCCCCCTTCAGGGTCTTCAGCCTTCAAAGGGGTGAAAAATATTAATGTTTTATGCCACATTCTTTAGGAGCTTCCTAAAGTTCAATATATTAATGCAGTTCACTCTATCCAACAGTAAATATATTTTCGCTGCAGGAAGGTTACATTCAGCTGTGCGGGAAAGAATGTAAGAAATAATCTCAGTCCTGTCAGGCAATTAAAGTAGTGTTATTCCTTGCAAGTTTAAGTTTTAATTTACTGTTTGAATCCCTACAATGTTAAGTCAAATATTTTTATAGAAAAAAATCAGCATGGCACCACATAATAATGCTAAAACCTTCCATTTCCTACATCTCTCTTTGTCTAAGAGCATTATGAGTTGGCATGCTAACAATATAATTCATTATTTAACCTGAAATTTGAGTAATGTATTGTTCTTAAATTTATGGACAAATTAATCATTAAATTATGATTATTTTAATGACAAATTAATCATTTAATGATGGTTATTTTAATTATATAATTTATAAAAGGGATATTTAAGGTTGAAATGTATGGTTTGTTCCCAGTTTTCCTAATTTCCATGCCTTTATTTCCAGTCAGTCATCTGTAACATTCTGAAAACTGAATTGTGAGCTGGAATTTTCCAGTCTTGTTTACAGCTCAGCAGCAATTCTGGGGAGAGGCGAAGATCTGAGTAAAACTGGTTTAGATGCTTATGACTTCAGAGTAAAACCAAGCTACATTCTTCAGTGTAGCTGCTGATCTTTCATAAGAATCATCTGAAAACAGCTCAATATGTTTTGTTCTAACTTCGCTTATGATTTCTTGGGTAGGTTCCTTCAATGACTTCATAGTTTTAAGGTTATAAGCATGAAAACATTTTCTTTCATAGATGCACAGTATAATTTTTTACAAGGTTTATTTTTAAAAATTGATCTTAAGCTCTGCTTCAACAATGCACAGAAGTAAATGCAGTTGGTATTTTCCCATTACATGGTATATTTTTTAAAAAAAACAATATTTTTCAAACGAAAATTCTCAGTGCAAATGTTTAATTATGAAAAATCTTACTCTGTCAGAGAAGCTTCCTCACATGCTAGTGAGTTACCTGTCCAAAAGAAATATAAAGTTTGGAATTAGCCTCACTAAACAATATCTTTATGCAGTCTCTACAGCTGAATGAGTGAATCAGCTTCCATTAGTGAGTAGAGAGAAGTAACTACTCCTAAGAAAGAATGAAGATAAACTAAATAAAATTGTGTTAAAACACAGAATCATAAAATCAGTCATAGAATCATAGAGTCAAAGAATGGCTTGGGTTGGAAGGGACCTCAAAGATCATCTAGTTCTAACCTCCTGTAATTGTCTGAAAATTTATTTCAAAAGCCAGAGCAGAAAAGGTTCAAGCTCCTGTTTCAAGAAATGTTTTTTATACAAGAAAGGACAGATTTACTAACCTCAAAACATCTGGATGGATACAGTCCTTAGGCAAGGAAAGGATAAGGTTCAAACACAACATGTATGTGGAACAGTCTTGAAAGCCGAATGATGAAGCCCTCTGTTTCTCAGCCATGTAAGAAGTGGTAGAATTCCTCCCTGATACTCATAAAAAGATATGAGGGAGCTCTGAAGAGTAGGTTTAGAATAATATCAACAAACTCAGGTCAAGTGTTAGCATGATTTCCAAGTTCTAGTGATGTATTGTAAGCCACAAGATAATGAGGCAGAGATGGCTTATCAAGTGCTGTCTTTCCTGTGTGAACCTTATGATGCAGTTCTGCATAACAGTGAGGTTTCCTGCTGTGCTTAGCTCTTTCAGAACTGCGGCTGCTTCTCTAGAAGGCTAAATAAAGGGTGAATTAACTGAAGACACAGAACTTGCTCTCACACTGAAAGAAGGAAGACCTGCATAACTTTGATAGCTGGGAAGATACTAGAATAGCTTGCTAAATAATCACTAGGTAACATACTAGAACCAAATGCAGTACTTAAAAAAATCCAGCATTTGCTATCAAAAGGAGATCATGTCAAACCTCTTATTTCCTTCTCTAATGAGTGATTTTGCTTAGCAGATGAAGGGAAAACAAGAAATGTGATGTACTCTAATTTTATTAATCTATTAATCTTTCTATATTCTGTATAAGCAAAGTAATGAATTTTAAAATCAGTATCTATTGATGTGTAGCTGACTAAAAAATGGCACTTACAGAGAGCTTTTCAGCCATTTCTCTATCAAACAAGAAGGGGATTTTATATGGGGTGCCCCTGAGATTAGCATTGTCCCTAGTTCTGGTCAGTATTTTATTTATGGTGTGGATGAAGGAAAGAAGCACACACACTGTTCTTGGGTGACAAGCTGAGAACGATTGTGCATACTTTGGAGGAAAAGGTCAGAATTTATAGCCATCTTGCAGCAATAATTTGAACCATGAGGATGGAACGCAATAAAGGCAACACCATGAATAGAAATGTTTGTGGAGGAAACCAGAAGTGCACAAATACAAATGGGAGAGTATCTGGAGGAACAGCAGTACAGTAGGAGAGGTTTAAGGTCACCATGGCTCACAAACTGCGTGAATTGACAAGATAATGCAGTTACACAAAAGGTAGATCTCATTCTGGGCTATATTAACAGCACGACAAAGGAAGTAATTATTCCGCCGTATTAAGCAGTGGTGAGACCTCAGCTTGAGTACTGTCCCTGATCTGAGCAACAAGCATTAAGATAGATGTAAATAAATTGGACAGTCTCTAGAGGAGAGAAAAAAAGGCAGGGCATAGAAAGCACAGCTTATGAGAAACAGCCAGGAGATTTCTATTTACACAGTATAAAGAAGATCACAGGGAAAATCAATGATATATCAAATAGAATTAATTAGTTCAAAGAGGATGATGGCTATTTCCTCTCCACATCCTGTGTGTATTGCAAAAGATGCCAACTTCATTAAAATTAAAAAGAAATCAGAGAGAAATTTCTACATGAAGTTTTAGGATAAAGATAAGAAAAAATTCTTATTATTAGATTAGTGGGACCCTGGAGCAGATGCTTGATAAGCTTCTGGATCTCCTGTGCTTTAATAAACATTGGACAAGTTCTTTCAAAAACTGTCTAGAATTATACATAAATATATTGCTTTATAGGAAGAAGACAAGTAATCACTCAATATTTTTTTTTCATTCTCATGGTTCCATGAAACTATTACTTAAAACAAAATAATTACGTTATATTTAATGAGCTTGTATGTCTCAGGTTTCCACCTGAAAGAGAGTGTAGAAAATTTTCCAAGCACAGAGAAATATATTTGAAAATGCAGTAACATTTGTTATTTGGGATGCCTGAAGAGGATTAGTTTTTTAGAAAATGTCATTGAAAACAAGAAACTAAACAAAAAAGTCAAAGAATAAATTGCCTTTAATTGTAGAAATGTCATGTCACCAACAAATGCTTAAATTTCAAATTTTTATCAAAAAATAAAGAATTTTGTAATAACAGAATCTTTAATGAAATATTCTGTGGAGTTGAAAGTACATTTTTGGAAAGAGTTTCATCTGAAACAGTTTCAAACAGTTGTATTTGTAGCTGTGATTTGCAACTATGGTACTGTTGGGTGTAATGGTTTTATCCCATGTCTGAATTCAATAGCTTTGAATTAAGAGGGCTTTTAGTTCTGTTCTCTGAGTATTCAAAGTAACTTCCTTAGATTGTTTTAGCTTTTGCCTCACACTACCCCAAATAATTCTTCCTATAAATGACAAAGGCAAACTAAGGACAACAAGTTCAAACAAGCAGATAACAATATATCAGGCAACTCTCCCACAATAGTAGCTTTGTGAAAGCACTCTGATACCTGTCCTTCACTTCATAAAACCATCCATTGCTGTTGGCAGAAATTACAGTGCAGAGGCAGGTAGCCTTGTGGTGTAATGCCTTGTTCAAAGGCTGTCACACTCACTCAGTACTACAGCTGCTATCATTATCTCTGCGTTGGCATTTCCATTATACTCCTCATGCATGAGTAAGAAACTACTTCACATTGAGCTTGAATCTTGTTTGCAATGCATATTCTTTCAGGGTTGTATTTCTGCAGGGGCACTTCCAAAGTGAGTCTGAGTACAAAATTGACTGTCCTCCTCATTCAGTTGCACACTCAGATTCAGATCACTTGTCCAAATGCCAGAAGTTATGGGACTCTTCACTAGCACATCTGCACCATGCTGACAACACTTGAAAGTGGCTGAGCACCTTCCCTCCTCCTCCCAGTCATTGGCACCTCTTCCACTGAAGCTGTTACATTCTCTTAGGAGATAGTTTCTAATACATTGAGGATTAATGTTACAGAAAATCAATGTAAGTAAGCTTAGGAAACTCAACGCTTGCTGCACTTGCAGTCATTCAGAAACAACAGTTGGGCTGCGGGTGGGAAAAAACACTCTGGAAAAAGGATCAGTGAAGCTATGCCTTTAGTTACAGAGTAAAGCTGATCTTGGAATCAGAAGACATGAATTATATTCTTACTTATAGCGCTTGGATAATTAGCCAGCTTTTATGTCTTTTACAATATCACTACTGTCTTAATACTCTCAAATGAACCACTTACGTCTTCCACAATACTTCCATGGTAAATTATTTTTGCTAGAGACTATTTCTTACAATATTTCATCACAGTCTTTGCTCTAACAGCTCCAGGATCATTAAAAGATCTATTGATTCTCCTGTAATATGAATAAATATATTTGAATATATGAATATATTTTAATGTTCATATAAATATATGAGTAAAGCCTCATCCCATCAGAGCTACACTGGTTTGAAGCAGAGTAGCATGAGTGAATCAATCAGAGCCTTACTGCTCTCTCAACTGCCTCTAATTTGTGACAGTACAATGAGAAGTAGTATTATTTTTCCCATTTTCTTATCTTTCTTGCCGCAGTAGCAAAAACATACGGGAGATAGATACTGAGGGAAACCTCCAGGTTCACCAAAATTATGTAAGGTAGAAAGACCCACTGGACCCTCTTCTCTTACAATGAATCTTCAGTGGGAGGAAGTATGGAAGCCATTAGGACATGGCCTGAACCAGTGACTGCACACCTGGTGAAGGCGTGTGGCCATCCCTGGGAGCACAGGTAGAAGCAATTCACCTGTGTGACCAGAAGAGGTGGAGCCTGGGTCCACTCCTCCCTAATCTCATTTAAGGGAGGCAACAAACAGAGAAGGGTCTTTTCTCGGAGAACACCTTCTTTTGGAATTTCCTGTGAGCCTGGATCCTCGGAAATGATAAGCTCTTCTTTCTTTATTACTGAATTGTGGCTGCTCCTTTTCTTGAGCAATTCAAAACCGGTTAAAGGTACCTCTGTCAATTGCTGCCTATCCTTACAGAGGGCAAGGACAGATATGATCAGGAAAGTATTACTGAAATAGGCAGAAACATACTTATTCTGTTCTTTATCTGGATTGATCCTCCAGGAAGTAGAGATTAAATTTCTTGTGTGTAATCAACAGCTAGCATGTTATACTACTGAAATGTAAATAAGAGTAAGATAGAGAAAGACCTCCATTAGAAGATTTCAACTGTTTCAGTTGTCCGAGAAAACCACCAAAAAAATTCAGAAAAAAGTAATGAGGGTAGCTCGGAAACTGGCAACATTATCTGTGTAATTATGTTCCTCTCTGACCAGCTCACAAAATGTATGAGTTCCTAAGCACCTCAAAGGAATAGCATCAGCACTGAGAATATACAATAAAAAAACAATAAAATATTAATGCATAGTTCTAATTTAGGTTCCATTTCGATATGAAACCTATTCATAAAATTACCTGTATCAGCCCACTATTAGTCAGGCAAACACTTAGACTCATTCCTCATTTTAAATAGGTGTGAAAGTCTCACTGATCTCCATGGAATTGATACAGATATTCAAATGAAACATGGTGCAAAATGTATGTTCTTGAAGAAGGGGAGCTATTTCATAAAATAGGCTGGATTCAATGAGTGTGCTGAACCTCTGATTTTAGCAACAAGTAAATAATGCTGACCATCCAAAAGGTCCTGTTCTTATCTCTCTGTCTCTCAGCAGATTAATGTTTTATGACAGCTGTTGCCTAATTTTTGAAAGGAAATTTACAATTTATTTTAATGGTAATACTCTCCTGCCCATCTGCGGATATTTTATTTCTATCACATTTGCGTTTCCATGTATTTGATAGTCAAAAATACTCATTCTACTGGTTGAGTGATTAGGAATTTTAAAGCACAGGCCTTTCCTATTAAAAAAAAATCATTGCTGATCTTTATTGAAAGACAGTAATTCAGTTTTTAATACACGGCTGCTACGAACTGAGAACAAAGCTTCTTGTTATTCCTGATTTTAATACATTCATAAGAACTCCAACTTCTCAATGATGTTGCTGGAATGAGTCAAAATGAAAGTCTACTGAAAAACAAAGGTTTTTTCTAGATTCAAAAGAACCATCTCATGACATTCATCCTGCTCAAATATCAGTTATTAGGCTTTTAACATTTTTATCTCTTCAAAAATGACAAAAATCCTAATAAATTAACTCTCTTGGACGAGGTAATCATATGTGATTAAGATGATAGATAGCATTTGTCACCATAGTATCTGCTGACAGTTACTTTTACTGAATCCTGCATTTCCAATATCTATCAAATACTTAAGAAATATGCTGAGATAAATAATATATCATTACATATATTAAAACTTTATAAAGCTGTTCAACAATGCTATATTTCTAGTGTCTCCAACACGTGATGTTCTTATGACTCACATTTGATATTTTCTCAAAATCTGAGCTTATAGAGACATGGATTCTGAGAGTGTCACTTTCTGTGCCAAAAAGCAAACAAGCAGAAATGCAAAGAAAACCTTAGAAACCTGATCTTCATGAGAAAGCAAAGCAATTCAGAATAAATGTCATGACATTACAATGTATTATTTTCCCTCAAATTAATGTTTTGTTCTAGCTTTAACAAAGACATTGATGTGGTTGATTTTCTTACAATAACATGCAAGCCAAATTTTGTGTCTAGCATCCTATATAGTTTCCAGGTCAGTACAGGAAGTCAGTGTGTATATGCTGTAAGGTGGCTGATGACACACTCTTCTGCTAACTGCATATCTTTTGCTTATTTAGCTTTTGCCATATCTGGGTAAATGCTGCATTGCAGCAGGATTCAAAATCTATAGAATGCATTTAGCGCTTCAGGCTTTGTTGCTATTTTGGGAAGAAAAGATGTTAAAATACTGTGGAGACAGAGAACTGTGTTTGAGGTGATTGATTTTTTTCTACTTATATTTAAAAAAAAATAAAGCAACTTTTAACACCTGCATCAAAGCTGCTAACAGCCGTAGCTAATTTTCTGTCTCAAACCTACTGGACTTTTCCTCCAGAGTTTAATTGATGTTATCCACTTGATTAAAGAAACTCCATTACAAGTCTCATGATGCTCAGCAGAATCCTCATAATCCTCGTGGCTAGTGAGAAGGGTCTAGATGTTGGCCATTTATTGTCATATATCTTTGTGCGCTGAAATGAATTCTGTCAGAGTTAAGTTGGCTTGGTACAAGCATGTTCCACAGTCAGTCTCTGGGGCAGACACACTACTACAGATCACTATCCTTTTGTCAAGGTTTTATGATTTTTGGTTATTGGTATTCCACATCATAACATCATGTAGTGAATGTACCTGGTTCTCAGAAGAGAAGGACTACTACATTCCCCACGGCACTTTGCTCCTCTGTTACCATTTCCGGCCAGAGGGAAAAGATAAAAACTTGCAGATCATGAAACCTCATTCCTTTTTCCGCCCGTCTCTCGTCCTTGCAGCACCTTGCTCTCCAGCCGTCTTATCATCGGTAGTAGAGTAAGGCCTACCTTGATTTTGGGACATTCTCTGTTTTGGATTTATCAGCTTAAATTGTAATTATATTGTATTATAGTATGTTGTTTTGCATTCCGATATCTTATTTAGTAAATTAGTTTGTTTCTCCTCAGACTGTTGCCGCTGTTCTTTGCTCTCAGGGCCATCTCCTTACCCTTTTTCCCTTTTCCTTTCCCGGGGCGTGGGCCTGTGGGTCCCCCGTCCCCTTTGTCACGGAACCGGGCTGAACGCCCATAAACTGTTGACACCTTCATGCGGTAAGTACTGTATCCACAGCAGCACAGACATCAGTGTAACCACCCAAAGTCTGCCCAATGAGTACTGAAGGTTCTGAAGAGGCACTATGCCCATCCACATTGATACAGCTGACTTGTGTTTGGGGGTTTGGCCCTGTGTAGCTCCTGCAGTGTAGGTATGCACAATCTGACACAAACACCTGCACTATGAGGACAACTGGGTTATTTTATTGTCTTGTCTGGAGAATCTGACTAATAGCCTAGATTATTTCTTACAGGTTAAACAACTGATCAACCAAACAGAAAGAACCCACCAGTTCCTATCCAAGAACTCAAGAAAAGGCAATCAAGTTTCATGATTTCTCCATTAATCTGTGGCCTAAACTAATGAATCTTGCTGAGTCCTTTGTTCAAAGTGTAAATAAAATTGCCATCATCAACTAATGAATCACAAACATGCTTCTGTGCTAATAAATGTGGATAAACTAGTTACAGTGGTCAGAACACTGCTGTATCTATCCTCTTCAGTGCATGCTGTAGAGGATGATGTACATCCAAGCCAGAGAAGAGCATGTTAGCTCCATGACCAAGAGCATAAAAGCCAGGTAGTCACAGAATTGTGGCCGTACTTATAAGTTCTGCTGAGTGCCAGGGATAATTGGTTTAGGTTCAGGATTATACTTTCATGTCATACTGCTTTCAAATCTGAGTTGGTTTCTGCTCACATGGAGACTGAGGCTGGGTTTGAGAGTTCTGCAGTGTGCTCTGCTGCTTGGATTAGATATGCTTTTGAGTACTCTAATTAAACTTTAGTTTTTTCTCTTTCTGCCTCCCGGAGCAGAGAACTGTAGAATCATAGGATGGCTTTGGTTGGAAAAGACCTTAAGGCCCATTCAGTTCCAACCCACATGCTGTGTGTGGGTGCCCCCGCTAGATCAGGCTGCTCAGGGCCCCATCCAACCTGGCCTTGAGCACCTCAAGGGATAGGGCATCCATCGCTTCTCTGGGCAGCCTGTTCCAATGCCTCACCACCTTCTGAGTAAAGAATTTCTACCTAACATTAAATCTTCCCTCTTTTAGTTTAAAGCCATTCCCCCTAGTCCTTCTGCTATCTGCATGTGTAAAAAGTCACTCTTCCTGTTTATAAGCTCCCTTCAAATACTGAAAGGCTGTGGTGACCCTTCTATCACTGTTCTTCACCTCCTAGCCTGGGATCAAGGTGTAGTCTCCAGTTTGAAGTTTCAGTTAGATTTGGATAACTTGTGTTGCATTTCTTTGAAAACAAGTATTCAACAGCTTTCATTGGAAAGCAATTATGAGTATGAAATTTTAAACTAGGAAGAACTACTGAAATCCTTCTTGGCCAAGCAACCAGTGCAGAGTCACTGGTTACACTGGGATTACACTGGAATCCCAGTGTAATCTTCCCTTTATCTGTTTTCCATCATGTCAGAAGTTACCTCCAAGCTGTCCCCACTGTATTTCCAAGGAAATAAAATCCACTCTGATTCCTGAAATATTTTATGGGAAGCAGAAAAAAGGAAGGATAAGGTTATCCTTCTGCATCTGTGTATTGAGAGACTAAAAAAAGTACATCAAAGACTAACGTAAGCCTTGTGGTAGATGGCTTGCTATTTTAATATGCCCTGTCTTTTTCTGGTATATAAATTTTAGCAAGCATACACGGAAAAACATCAATGTGTACATTCAAAAGCCACCTTTACAGTTTTCAGCACAAGCACACAGAGCATGGAACTTTTACAAGTAGTTGCATGTCCAAGGATATTGAAGTGTTATAACTCAGCCTAGAATTTAATCTGGAGCAACAAGAGGGAAAGGTGTGAATTTATTAAGGTGGAAGAGGTAACCTGCTGCTGTGCAGTATGTCGGAGTCATTACTGCTGCTCAAGACTGGATAATGGCAGAGCCTGGCTGTTTGCCAAGCAGCCCTGGCTGCTAATGGCAGCATATGCTTGTGTTGGCTCTGTAAGTCTGTGGCATTCAGGGTCCAGGAAAGTGGCAACTGCCATCAGCATCCTACCCACTCTTCTCTGGATCTGCAGCAAAGATACCTGCATCTATGATTTTTATGATGTTTCCTTTGTTGTCATAATCCTGCCGCATCTTCCATCATCCACATGACATCAAAGATTGACTTAATTTCTAGTGTGAAAAACATCCTGAAGGAAAAAATAATGCCTTGCCACACACAAACTCATTAAAAATATTTCAAAAAGTGACCAAAGCCCTTTTCAAATAAGAAATCAGACAAAACAAAAGAAACACAACCCTTTTTTATTTCCTGTTGGACTTTGCCTTCAAAATAAAAACCTCAAGGAAAAATTAGGGAACCTTTTCTTCAGGAGTTCTTCTAAGAAGATAACTTGTTCTGGCTTACTTGAATACCTTGCAACACTTATACACCTAGTGATGGATAAGCTTTTGCTACATTCGGTGCTAGATCATATGTTTTCCAAAGTGCCATGAAGATGACTCACAGAGCACATGTATACCACAGTAACTGCTCTGAACACAGCTGTTGTAACTTCTGTACCCAACACCAGTCAGCAGGGGTACAGATAGATGTCTAGACATGGCAGCCGGCAGCTGAGTGTAAGTTGTGAAAGTGGAATAAGAACTCAAATGTCAAAGCTGCATCCTTCTGCTATGATGATTTGAGCTTTTTCATGTAAAGTCAGGTTAGGTGTGCTACACCAGCAGCAGTCAAGGAAACAGAAATTCAGAATAGCGCTGCTGCTGCTTATGCTGTCTCTGGTCTCTCTGAGATCTGTTGTCACTGTAATGGTCTTGTCTTCTGATATTCAGAAAAGAAGATGCTGGGCAAAGTGTCTGGGTTGTCAGCTAGCAATGAGTCATATGTCAAAGGAGAGCATGCTCAGGCAGAAAAAGGTGGTGCTTTGCAGCAATGTCACGTGAAAATTAAGCATATTGCCTTTCTGTACTACCAGAGGAACAAAATATTTACCTTTGTGCAACACAGTAGATGTTAAAGATAGGTGGTGCAAGAGAGGGAAGGAGGTCTGTATGACTTCAACAGAGCTGAACATATCTGGTACATGGACAAGAAATGCTCCAGGAAAATCTGTCCTGATTTGGCCTTCTTTTGTCTCCCCTTTATCACTCTCTTTCTCTGGCAGTTGCATACTATAAGCCAAATGGTGTGGGAGGAGAGAAGGAAGACTGGAGTACTTGCCTGAAGGAAGAGGAGGTGCATAGGCAGTGCAAATGGCGCTGGGTGGATGAATGGAGACATCACAATGGAGCTGAAAAGTGAGGTGACTACCTGTGATTGGAGAGGAGGACTAGAACATAGGTAGGACTAGGACATATAGTGGTACAGGCTCTAATTCTCTTCTTCTTCCTCTCTTTCTTTTCTTTCCCTTTCCCTTCTCTTTGCTTTCACAGCTGTGGTATGCACATTGAAGTTTTATTATTTTATTTTAAGAAGGGTTTACATGATCCCCCTTGCTTTGTTTGCTTCTTTGTCTGTCCACATCTATGCATTTTGAAAGTTTTTAGTCAAATTTCTGATTAAGAAATGTTGAAGTCACAAAGCTAAGCATGATGTGGAAGCAGTAGAAGAGCTGATGGTCAAGAGAAGCAGAAATCTTTTGGCTTAAGATAATCCAGTGCACTGGATGCAACTCAACTGAAGCTTGTAATCAGCCTCATCCAGTTTATTCAGTTATGCTGTGCTTGGCTTTATTTCATTCCTAGTGGAATGGATTTCCCAACCTAATTTATGTTATCAGGATTTGTTTTTGCTTCCCATTCTTTCTCTCTACACTTTAGGTCCCTTCTGTTAGACAAGTGATGCTAATTAATCATTTTTTTGTGTGCTGTTTTTGAATTGTGCAGCTTAATTAATTTGGGGAACTAAAGCAGTGGTTACAGAGTTGAGCTGAAGCAATAGTGAGCCATGAACACAGGCTTTATTGTCGACAATAGCACAGAATGCTTGTGCATAGTAGTTTGAAAGTTTAAGTGTCTCTTTTGTGTTTAATGTGCTAAGCTCATTTAAACCTTTCCAAACAATGTTCCTATTATATGCAGTGAGAGGTTTCCCGAAAGTTAAGGAGATGATTACTCAGGCGTTGTTGCTCATTATAGGTCGTAGGCTAATCCATCTGTTACTTTACTCTTGTTGAAGACTGAGATTATTATTGTTATTATTACTAACCTAAAGGAGAGTTAAGAAATGTATTGAAAATACAGGAACTGGATATGATTTTATAGCTACAGTGCCGTGTTCTCTGATAGAAAGTTCCTGTTGCAGTCCAGCAAAAAAGATCTTTGCACTTTACATAGACCCACCAGAATGGCATTAAGGTTTGAACTCATGCAAGCTATCTAATTTATCTACTTCTAAAAGCAGACCTTCAAAGTAAGAGATATGAGTGCTGGCAGAAGAAAAATTTATCAGTTTTTAAGTTTTCTACATCTTGATTGAAATACACTTGTCTAATTCTGCCTATATATCTAAGCGCGGATACTCATGGATGCTACTGAGCAACCATGCAAATACACATGTAGGAAAATAACTACAGATAGCACTTTCTCAAAAGGAATAGGCGCCTGAGTGTGGAACTGCTACATGTGATTACCACAGTAGGAATTAGCAATAGATAAATTCTCTGTTTCCATGTTCCACTCTTCCTGTCTAAAGGATGAGAATAAAAGGAAAGGTTTTACCTCTTAAAATCCTCTCTTCTGGCTCTGATTCCTGCAGGGAAGGGGTCTTCTTTGACTTCAGCCTAGAAGTGTCTGTATTTGTGCAGTTTGTTCTGGTGCATAACTGGAACTTCTAGAGATTACTGAAGTACAAATACTAATGAATAATGAAGCATGAAAAACAAACAAGAGATTCAGAGTTTCAAGAAATCAGGACGCACATAACATTTACCTTCAGCTGGTGTTATGACTGTTTACCTTATACGTTTTCATTTAAAACATAAGAAATATCAATTGACATGTTTTTCTGCTGGTAAGCATTGTTTACTTAGGTGAGGAGTTGAGATGAAGGCAAAAGTGTCAGGCTGATGAGGGAGTTAAAGGAACTATGGCATGGCTATCAGTTTGATATCAACATAAAAACTTCAGGGGTTTTACTGCCTTGTCAACCTGTGGTACTTACTTGACAGAAGGTCAGCAGGCTGGGAGTTTGCCTGGAGACCATGGGACAGAACTGCTGAAGAGCAAAAAGGCCTCTGAAGTCTTGCTTTCTTATATCTGTTTTGAAATTATTATTCAGTCTGTGAGGAAGCAACAACAACAAAAAGAACATGTATAGAGGATAGCAAGGGACCAGACATACAAATCCTTGCATTTTCTTTATAGCTAACAAACATAATATTACAGAATGAGGCACATTTTCTGAATATTTAAAACATCACTTATTTCATGTAAATATTCCACTGAACACTGTCGGGGCTCTGTTAGAGTACTCGAGTAAGTGAACTTGGCTGCATAGGAAATATCTGGAGTGATTCTTTTGACTTCAAGTTTATTACCAGGCTTTACTGATGGATCTAGAGCAGGATTCTAAAGACTTTGCAGTTTTACTATTGTATAATGTTAATATATTGTTAATCTATTAAATATATAAAGAAATCAAGTAAAATACCTCACAACAAAGAAAAAGTAACAACAAAAAGCAGTGGTGCGTAGGGAGCAATAGAACAATGTGGATTTAAAGGTATCTTCTGGAGGTCATCTTGTTAACCTGTTAGCTCCAGATAGGATTTATTTTTATCAGATTGAAATAGTAACATGCTTAGAATTACAAGATGTGCCTATGATAATGGCACAGTAGAAATCAGAGTCCAGATTACTCTATCATTGCTGTGTGTGGCACTAAGCTACCTTTGTTCATGTTGGGTATGCACGTGATCTTGTAGCCATCCTGTGCATTAGCATCCTGTCCTAGCCCTATTGCTTCTGGGCAAATTGGACCCTTGTCAGAACCAAAACTGACTGGGTATCTTTAAATGAATATTTTAAAGTTTCATTTTTCTTCTGTTTCAGGGCAATGACAGAATTTCTAGTGAAAGACTGGTAAATTCACATAGTCCACTTTAAAAGCATGAGAGGACTAGAGAAACAAAGAACAGTTACTACTCCTTGTGTTGCTGCAGTAATTGAAATGAATAGACACAGTAAATATTCAAAGAAAAAGATTTGTTGAGTAATAGTGTTCTGGCCTCACAGAGGTCACTGAAAGATTTGCTGTTGAATTCTTTGGGACTTTGATTCTGCCTCCAATTTATTTGAATAAATACTCATTTTAACCTTAATAAGACTTTAAATTAAATTGTGAAATTGGCAAGAATGCATAAGGTGCAAAATATAGACTCATCTATTCTGTATTGATGTTATTTGCTTGCCTAAGCAGCGGAGCTATTTTAAAACTACATTTTTCCATCTGAGAACAGATTATTAGGGAAATCTAAAAATACGCAAGGACTGCTCATATTTGCTGGTTCAGTGGTGCCAGTTCAGTCTTAGTTCCACTGAATGTTTGACTAGGGTTCATCAAATGTGCCCCCCTCTCTTGTCCTTGGACTACAGGATTAATTTAGCACAATTACATTCCTAATTCTGGGCGACCATCCACTGAAGGGCTCCAGAAAATGATGGTGATTTTTCTTTCCTTTACAAAGGTGACAAAATGGTAGACAGAATGGAATTGAATAATATCTCCAATTAACGAAAATATTGCTTTTTTTTTAAAAAAAAAAAAGGTCAGGGAACTGAAATGTTGTTGTTATTATGCTGCTTACTACAGCACTGTGAGAATAATAGTCTTTGACAGGAAAAGCAGCATGTAAAGCTTTGATAAGTGCTGTCAAACAGTTTAGGTCTAAACAATACAAAGTAGTAAAGATAAAGAAACATATTGGTAGAAACCAATGTCAAAACTGTCAAAAGGATGTCAAAACAACAGCAATAAACAAAAAGCACAGGTTATTTTAAATGTTACCCTAAGCTGTTTTCCTGTAAAATACAGCACTGAAGTACTGCAAAAAGAAAAATTCAGAAAAGTTAGCTGGTGTGGAATAAACCATTTAATTATGTCAGGTGTGAGCTTGGGCTAGCTTTTACTGAGTTTGACTTCTCAAGCATGCGAAAACTTCTTTCCATAAAGAAAAGAAAACTGAACAAAAATACAATCTTCTATTGAGAAGGTAGGAGCTGGGTACTTTTAAATCATGGATTGCCTTTGCTAGAACATGAAATCAGGCAGAAGGGAAAGGGAAAATAATGAAAACAGTAGATACTTAGAGAGAGGTATCCCTGCCTATGCCAGGAGGGCTGGAGCTAGATGATCTTAACAGTCCCTTCCAACCCAAACCATTCTATGATTCTATGATTCTACTTCATTGACCAGCTAGTTAAATTTATGACAGGCATCAGAAAATAACTTATTTGAGATGTAAGAGTAGGAATACACACCTGGAAAATGAGTTTAGAGAGATGAAGGTTAAATGAGACATACAGGCCAGCAATGAAGAACAGGCGTATATGATCTCAGTATAAGGAACTGACATTTTTGCTTTGATCCTTCTACCCTTGGGTCTGAGAGGTTATGTGGGTTTGTGGGGCTATTCCTGTTTGTTCCATGGAGGAGAGATATGGTTATGCTGCATATTTTAGAAATTAAGAGTACTTTTCACATTCCCTGCACTCTTAGAGGTTTCTTGTTTCCGTCTTGCTTTTGCCATAGAAATGCTCCAAAGCAGATGACACAGCTCAGCTCTGCCATTTACAGTCAGTTTTCAGGGAAAATTCCCTTGGCTTGCATGTTTCAGCTTCTGGCTGCTGAAGCGCTGGCAAACCAATCAGTGCCGTAGGCAGTAGCTCCTGGACTTCCAGTGCAAAAGAGGACATTTGACTGTTCCTTCTTTTAGTCTGAGTGAATGATGTGTGCTGCACCAATTGCCTGCAGTTGATGTCTGTCTGTGACACTGCACTGAATTAATAAATGGATTCTTGTCTCTGGTAACAAATACTGACATTAATTAAAGGTGATAAAACAGATTGCAAATGACCAAAGCATATGCTAGTTTGATATACTGTGGGTGATCTAAGTTTCATAATCAGCGCAGCTCAGTTGTAATGCTGTTCATAGAATCGTAGAATGGCTTAGATTGGAGGGGACCTTAAAGTTTATCTAGCTCCAACCCCCCTACTGTGGGCTGGGTTGCCAACCCTGCTGCCCCTTCTACCCTGGGTCCCAGCAGTGCCTTTGTTACCACCTTTTCTACTACCAGCACGTGTGTTTGGTCAGTCAGGTCAGGAACAGGGAGCATAGGTGAAAACAAATCAACTTTTGTAGATGTGCTTTTCAATTAGATGGACTTATGGGAAGCTATGAAATCATATAGCTAAGAATGTGAGGAAAGGGCAAATCATCCCTTTTTCTAAGTGCCCATCCTTAAATTGTGTTAAATTGGTCCTGAAACTGCATCCCCAAAGGGAAAAATCTATTATAAAGATTAGCTAACTAGCTACTGTGAACTCTATATTTAAAGTCAGACTCTTAAGCCCTAATGAACTCCCATGGATTTTGATGAGAATTTAATCAAACTATGCATCTTGAATCTCTTACTCAAGTTTATTATACCATTTATCTTTTTTACAAGGTCTGTACAGATAGATACATTTTATTAAGGTAAATTGGCTTTAATATATCAGTAAGACAGATTAAAAAATGCAGTGATTAAGTTATTTACACACATACAAACAAATCCAAAACAGAGATTAAGACATTTCTAACCTATGGAACATGGGGCACAAAATTATTGTTGATGTAAAGATATTGTTTCTCCTTGTGCACCTTCAAGAAGCTGCTTTAAAAATATCACGTAGCTTAATGTAACCTTAAATTTGTCAGACTGTCCTTTGAACCAGCGATAATATAATGGAACATGCAAATAGAAATATGCCAACATTTCTGTCTTGGTACCTTTGCTTGGAACTGGCACTTTCGAGCACCTCTAACACAAGAATAACACACGGTCTGATGGTATTCCAACCCTTATACCTTCACTTCTGAATGCTGATATACCATTTGGGAATAAAGACATAAATTAATCCATTATTTCTTCCCTTAACATACTGAAAAGGTTTTGAAAGTAAAGCTGATAACATAGAAGTACTGTTGCAAGAACTCTGTTTTTGCTTAATTATAGTCTCTAGACACATATGCAACATGATTCGAAAATAATAGAAACTGAAAAAATACTCCAAGTGGTTTAGGAATGTGTGAATAAGATGTGAGTAGAGGGCTGTTATTAATTGTATTCCTATAGGTTTGGCCTCAGAAACAGGCCTACCGTGTTCAGTAAAGCATATTCTTACATCTTGATATAAGAATTAGGTATGAAATCTGTATATAATTGTAAATTGGAAGCTATTGACATTGTACCCGATCATCATATAAGGGAAGTTTTTGGACCAGAAAAATACAAATTGCGTACAGTGCAAAGTCCTTGATTTAGAGATTCAAGTTGTTTGTAGTGGTTGGTGGCAACAAAAGAAATGGCATATTCTGTTGCTCTTGAGACATCAATTAATTAATTATTAAGGTAGTGAAGCCACTAAAAGGGATAATGGAATCACTGGATGTATTGAATTAGGTGGTTTTTAACTACAGCCAGTAAGATTCTAAGACCACAGCATAAAGCTTAGAAAGGCTTTATGTAGAATCATGTTTGTAGATCAGCCATCAAAAATATGCTAGAAGTCTCTTTGGACAATAAGAGAAATAGCAAACGTACCTTAAGAGATTAATTAGCAGAACTTGGCTTGTTTATTCTGGTGAAAGGGAACTGAAATACTCTATATTAGTACATTTTAGGGTGAGGGGAAAATGTTTAGCTACAGCAATGGAGTAGAAATCCTTATGGAAGAAAATAATTCTGACAAAATAATATACACTTAATTTCATTATGGATAAATTTTGATTGAAAATTAACTGGTATTGCATGTGTTGAAATAGCTTCCCAAATAAGACAGATAGGGTAAGAATATTACATTGTTCCAATGTGAAGCTTAGTAAGTATTTGGGGAAAAATGATAGTAGAGGAATTAATCTAGAATGAAAAAACTAAATCTGTGAAATGATGTTATGGATTGTTAGTCTACTAAAATTCCCAAAATGGGGGCAGGTGGATTTGAAAGGAGATAATAGGTGTGGAGCTTTTAGAATGGGTCCAGAGGAGGTCCACAGAGATGATCAGAGGACTGGAGTACCTCTTCTATGAAGAAAGGCTGAGGGAGCTGGGGTTGCTCAGCTTCGAGAAGTCTCTGGGGAGACCTCATTGCAGTCTTACAGTACTTAAAAGGAGCTTATAAACAGAAGGAAATTCTACTTTTTACACTAGTAGATAGTGATAAAACAAGGGAAAACAGTTTTAAACTAAAGGAGGGGAGATTCAGATTAGATGTTGGGGAAATTTTTCACTGGGAGAGTGGTGAGGCACTGGCACTACTGCCCAGAGAAGCTGTTGATGGCTCATCCCTGGGGATACTCAAGGCCAGGCTGGATGGGGCCCTGGGCAGCCTGAGCTGGTGGGGGGCAACCAGCCCACGGCAGGGAGTTGGAAATAGATGATCTTTAAGGTCCCTACCAACCAAGTCATTCTGTGATTGTATGATAAATGCTATGAACTGTGGTGTATTGATATGTGATAATTTCCAAACTACTTCTGTTTATGTGCCAGGGCCAAATTTTTTCTGTCTTCCTAAATAGCTTGACTGCTTGTATTATCTTCATTCCTCTGCAGAAACAAAGAGGGCTGGCCATAGGTGAAAAGAAGATGTTGAGTGAAGACTCCTTCTATTTCTAGTGCTAATGAGAAGTGTCTCATGACTGTAGTTGATGTGATTTGCTCAAAGATAACTCTGTTACCCAGTGATTTTTTCCATGATCAGATTGTCTTGATTTTTTATTCTTGCGTTTATTCCACTGTGCTTCACTGGCTCTAGGTTGACCCCACAAATCAATTACCATTACAAGAGTTTAAAATGTACAAGGTAACAAGGAGTAACGAAACCAAAAGCCTTGCAATATTTTGTCTCTTACATATAATAATAACAGATAATTAGAGAATAAGACATGAAGTGTTCCCTAGCATTGCTTGGGGGCTTTCTGAGGATGAATTTGTATTCTTTAATAGCTGTAAATATAAATCCATGCCTTTAAATCAGGAATGAACTAGATTTCTCAGGCTATTTTCCGGTGATATTGTACAGTTTTTTCATCATTTGATTGGCCTTTGTATAAAGGTTTGGTGGCTTTGAAGGTAAGAAAAGTGAGAAGAACTTGGAATGGATGTTTGACTAATTGGACTAAAGATTGTAAGCACAATGATCTATGAGCCATCCTAATTTTTTGTTCCTGCATTTTCTAAGTCAGTCAGTTTTCAGGCCACCCACATTCCTTTGCTTAATGTGGGTTAGTAGAAGCAGTCAATAATTTAAGGAGGTCAACGACACAGATTATTCCTATATACACGTGTGGCTCAGATGTAAAATTTGTGCTGTAGTTTTCTTGTATCTCACCATAGGCATGTTGCATACAAGAGGTTTGATTATAAGAACATTAAGTCAGTAGCTGATGCTGTACATAATAAGAAGTGATGAAGTGTGACGGCAGCATATCTTGTACATTATCATAATAATTTCTGGACACACTGGTCAGAGAAATATGTTGAGTTGTAAAGCTGCCATCTCTGAGTGAAGAAAAGAGACATAAGAGTGTTTAAGGGTGATTAAGGCATTTGGAGATCACTGCATTTGCAGAGACTGAACAATTTGCTCTTCAGCAGAATGATAATGGAGCTGCACCAGTACAGCAAATGTAGTGGTTGTCACAACTATTCATTTTTATACACTAGGGACATAAGCTGAGCGAAGCTGAAGCATTAAAGGTAGAATCCAAATGGCTTGATGAAAAGAAAGAAATTTGGCTGAGTAAGTAGTTAAACATTATTCTTTGCTTAAGCTGTACTGAAGTTTGGTCAAAAATTGGAAATTAACAAAGTAAAAACTGACTGGTTCATCTTAAAACTACAATTTTTTACTTCACATGCCTGGCAGTTTTCCTCCCATGTGAACCTCCAGGCGCTGAGAACAGGTACAAATGTGCCTCTATTTAACAACTTACAATAAAAACATTTCACTGTTATTATATGTTGAATGTTTGTTGCTGAAGCAAGTCTACTGGAAGTGAATCCTTGCCCACTTGACATTCCAAACACAGACGAGGTATGGAAGAGACAACGAGCAGTAAGGATGGCATATTACCTAGCTTTGATTTTTATTGTTGTTTTTAATTCTCATAGAGACTTACATTTTCAGACATGAAAATCCTCAACATGAATCAACCAGTTTTTGTGTAGTGTTGTCCCAGATTCTTTTGGTTGTATGTCCCTGCAAGTGATGCAATAAAGTCTTAGCAAGAGTGTATTCAGCTAATAAAAGTTTAACAGCTGGAATCCGATTTCATTTGTACTCAGAGAGAGAGAGGTCCATGGTGCACGTCAGTTCTGAGTATATTTCAAGTTAGTTCCAGGAGTAGCAGCATATGGCTTTTACATTGTTGATGTCAGTGAAGTGAGTCTGTGTTTACATTCATGCCAGTGAGATCAGAATTTGTTCTTAGTATTCCAGAAGTGAAAATCCCCAGACATCCTAAAGATCACTGCTATACAAGACCCAGAAAGCTTAATCTCAGTAAAACACAGAAGGAAATTCAGAAATACAAAATTATTCTATATTATATATCTGTAAATAACCAGTTTAGGCCAGAGCCATGCTTATCTCTTCAGTGGGAGTTTCTTTACTGAGTTCAAGTTGTCAGGCTCAAGTCCTGTTTACAGATTAAGGAATGGTATTGGGAACAGAACATAAATCACTGAGTGCTAGTTCTCTCTCAGATCCCTCTCCTTGGGAATCCACTTGTGCTGTTGGACAGTACTGGTCGAAACTATCAGAGAAGTTTAATAGGTTCATATGAGTTGAGCTTTCATTAGATATATTTACCCAGAGAGTCTGGAAGCTAGAATATGTACATGAATGAAGTGGGGAATTCCAGGCAGACAGAGTAGATGTTTATAGTTGTCTGTGTTTGCACTACAAGATTACAGGTCATATTTTGGGTCATCTTATCTAACTTGATTTAAAGGAAATCCTCTTGCATAAACTAGATATCTGGGCTTCTCTGTAGCCAAAGGAGAAGAGTAGTGTCTCTAGTAGTGAATTATGTCACCTAAAAGAGGCATTTAAAAAATAATGAATCACATGCAAGGAGTGCCTGTTTTTCTCCACTGTACACTGTCATGAAGTTACTCAGACTGCTTAGATTGAGCGCCAGAATTTAAGATAGGGTTCTTAAGATGGTTGTTCAGATGGAAACTAGAGATACTTATTTTGTGGAATGGATGAGGCATTTCTTTCGGAGCAGCTCCCCTTTTAGTTTGAAACCATTTCCCTTGTCCTATCACAACAGACCCTGCTAAAGAGACTGACCCCTTCTTTTTTATAGCCCATCTTTAGATACTGAAAGGCTGCTCTCAGGTCTCCCCGGAGCCTTCTCTTCTCCAGGCTGGACAGACCCAGCGCATGCCTTTATGACACAGAGGAACAAGAGCTGTTTGAACTGCTGTTTTGGATGTATCCTGGAGTTTTTCTGCCCATGCTCTGAGCTGACTGAAGTTGAACTTATTCTTGTCTGTAAACCATTTAACTGCATTATCATACCCGTGTCATCTGGAAAGCTTAGTTTCAGACTCTGGCAAAAGGCTGAAATGACTGTGTCAAAAGAGACCAAGGATTCAAATAACCCGTATACAAAGAATTATCTCTCTAAATTTCCTCTACTTCTCTGTTTATTTCCTTAGTAAAGATTATCTTCTGTTGGCTTTAAGTTTCTCTTTTTTCTCTCTGTTCCCCCCCCCCCCCCCTCAGTTGTCTGAATTAAAGACAGTAGGTTTCTGCTTGTGCTTTTTTGATCTGCAGTCGTTATTAATGTATGTTGCCTGTGGCATCACCTGTTGCAGGCACAGATGAAGGCTAATACATCGTTATCAGCATATTGAATGAAGAGGACTTCTTGTAGAACTGTCTAAGTGATGTGCCTGCCTATTTGCATTGTAATAAGGCCTGATGGCAGAAAACCCTCCAGGTCATTTTCTCTGAGTCTTTGAAGAATGTTAACATGGCTGTAATGAATTGCAACTTGTGCATGGTACAAATGCATTTTGTAGAAGACAAAACTCCATCTGTGTCCTTTCAGAGGCTCTCCATGGCTTCAGCGAAGTTTGGAACAAACAGATACATGCCACTCAGTTCTGGAATTTTTTAATTACGCTCATTCAATGAATTGAGATTCATACCAATAAAGTGACTGTTGCTTAGAATGGTCATGACATTGAGAAATACAGTGTTGGGATTCATCTCTCCTAACTTTAGATACCTAGGTTGTCCATAAGCACACCTGAGAAAGATGTCTGGACTTCTCTTTTGTGAATGAGAGAGGTATCATTGTTCTCCTCTTCTCTTGACTGCTAAAATAGTTCCAACGAATTACACTTTGAAAGTGTCTGAGTCCATTGATAGTGAAGAACCCAGAAAACCGTCTCTGACTTAGACGTATGTATTTAAAACATTTGGAGTGATGTGGGATGAATCCCATTTTAACAGATTTGGAAGCCACAGTGGGACTGGCACCTAAATTTTTGCACTTGCCCTATATGTTTCCCAGAGTATTCACCCTCTGCAAATGTTGGAACCCATTTCACCTAACTTTAGGCAAACCTGATATAGACATCTTTATGTAAGTGGATCAACAGACTGTAGCCATCACCTGTGGAGATAAATAGGCACTTGTTTTACATTTATATGCACTCAGAGGAATCCCAACCGAGGTGTCTTTATTTGGCTGTTCTGTCTACTGAAGCTAGGCAAAGTAGAAATCAGAAAGCTGGGCATATAATGCCCATGCACTGAGGGTGCATGAGGAAACGTTTGAAAGGCAGCTGTCAAAAGTTGCAGCAAACAGAATCCTAGTTATATTAAAATAAATAGGTCTTTGGTAGTGACATTTATTCTACCAGATTCACAGAAGATTCTTTGTCACTGGTGCCAAAACAGATTGCCTAGAGATGCTGAGAAACTTGATTCTGGAAATTAGCCCTGCTTTGACTAGGAACTTGAACTACCAACCAGATTTATTCTGTGGTTCTGAAATACAAACCGCTATAAAAAGAGAAAGGAAGGAGAAAGAGCAGAGGTGGTTCGGTACCTGGGTCATAGCTCCATGAAGTACTCCACTGGTTCCTTCTGGCTCTCAAGGGCAGCTTCCATCTGGGCTTTCATCATCTACTGAGCTGAGGTGGGATCTATCTGATTAACTGGGACAGCTAAAGAGCTTCTCTTTGCCCTCAGCGAATTCAGTAATCACTTCTTAGCAAGGGCTCTCTATTCCTAAAGCAGACATCTAAAGCAGGTTAGATGGCTGCACCTTGGAAGCACTTTCTTAATCTTCCTAAGATAAATAAAACTGGGTATAGAGAGCAGTTATGCTGTGCTTCTGTGAGTTTCTCTGGTATCAGTGGTGCCCTGTACTGTTGCTGCTTTAATTGGCCTGTGATTGATAGCATGGAAATCACATGCTCCAAAGTGCAGTTATTCTTAGTTCATCCACTATCCACTAGATTTATTTTCTGTTTGCACTCTGCAGATGAAACTGGAGTTGTATGCTGCTGCCCAGCACAGCCCCTCTGGATATGAAGGGTTACACATGATGTGAGCTGGGGCATAAGGTTGCCCTTTGCTGTGAGGGCCACAGTAAACTCCAGCCACCAAGGTTAAAAGCAGCACAAACTACTCATGGCACCGAGAGCTGCTTGCAAGGCAAGGGTATGGCTGTGTGCAGCAGAAGGCTTTAATTTTATGACTTGCAGAGTCTGTTGTTCATGAGTGGCCCATAGAAGGCAGCAACCCCTTTTTTATCTTCTGTTCCTGGGTGTTGCAGAAGAAGTGAAAATGTGGATTTACTTGCTACAGAAAATCTGATTTGTTTATCAGGAGATATGAAAAATGGGGACTGTGCTTTGTGCTTTTCATCTGAATGTCATGATGTGCTGCTGTGGTTTGACCCAGCAGGCAGCTCAGCACCGCTCAGCTCACTCCCACACCTCCCGGTGGGATAGAGGAGAGAACTGGGAAAAAAGAAGGTAAAGCCATGGGTTACAAATATGTATGCACTTTTAAATTCAGACAACCTCCTCTTAAGGGTCACACCTATAGTCGGTTGACAGATTATGGTATCCCTAAGTCACAAAGAATGAAATGGGATCTAATCTTGGAGCAAATACTATTCAATGGGGTTATGTAGGACATCTAAGCAGAATGTACTGGGAGACTGAGATGCAGACACTAATAAAAATCTGGCATTTCTTTTCGATTTCAAAATTGTGTTTTATTCATGCAGGTTTGATGACATTTTGATGGAGAGTGACAGCCTGTTAATCTCCCTGGGAATACTTCCTTGCCCACCTCTAACCCACTACGGCGGAGAAGCTAGGGCTTTTGTTCCCCTGACTGATTTTGTCTGCAGCTGTAGAGCCTGAGGGAGGACATCTTTTGCCCTGCTCAGTGCCGTATAAAATCCTTGTAGGAAACAGTAAGCAACCTGTTGTTTTTCACAGAACCCTCCCTCCTACATAAATCCCTCAATAATTAACCAGCAGAATCTTTAAAGGGATGTTTTGTGAAATAAATAAATAAGGAGGAGCAGAAAAACCAAAGTGATAATACTCGTGTTATGATGCAGAAGTGACATGGTAGTAGTCTCAGAACCATTCTTTATCTTTTATGAGCTTGCTGACATTTATGCTGTTCTTAGAGTGTCACAGATACTTTGTCACTGTGTGCATTCACTGCATCTTATTGTTCACACCAGCACCTCCTCTCCAACTTCTCCACTGCTGGACTTCACCCGAGGCCACTGAGAGAGAGGAGACCCTGTTTCCATTTTCCTGACATCGCAGTGGGAGAAAAACAAAGCTGTCTTATTGAACAGCTTGTCTTTCAATGTCATCGCTAAGATTAGGAGTATACCCACAGAAAGTAATGCTGAGAAAGAATTTTGCCTCCAAATATTTTTACAAGCACAATTATTTTTTAAGTTTTACTGAACAAAAGAAGATAAATTCCAGGTACCTGAGCTCAGTGTACAAAAGCCACTGCCTCTGAAGCTGCATACATTGTCAGATAATGTTGTCAAAATGTTGGATATTAGGAAAAATTTTCTTATCAGAAAGAGTGGTGAGGCATTGGCACAGGCTGCCCAGGGATGTCGTGGAGTCACTGTCCCCAGAGCTGATCAGGAAAAGGGCAGATGTGGCAGAGCGATGTGGTTAGTGGGCATGGTGGGGATGGACTGATGGTTGAACTAGATGATCATAGTGTTTTTTTCCAACCTTAATGTTTTTATGATTCTGTGATTCACTTGGTGACATAGCATGTACAGCTTCACCCAACAATGGAGGAGAAAGAAAACCCCACAATTTTGGTAAATATTGCTGCTTAAATTGAATGTGTTTTCCATGTCTGTTGCTTTTAACTCTCGTCACTCTTAAGAGACTACATTTTATTTGGGCCCAGATAAAAATAGGTCTTATAGCTGTTTACATATTTGACTAAAGTGGTTGCTTTGACCAGTTTTTCATAGCTCTTGTATCAGGAAATGCAAAGTGCATGAGGCTCAGTTTGTTTTAGGAGATTGTTACCTTAATGTATAAAAACATTCATGAGTTTTATCTTCCAAAATTTTTGTGCTTTCCTGAACTTCCTTGTTACTAAAAAGGATTGAGTGTTTGTACTCAGAAATATTGAAAATCTTTCAATATATTAAAGATTTTGCAGATTGGTTTATTTTTCTCCTCTCCAGTTCTAAGCCAAAGGGCTGGCAGTAGACTCCTTTTTTCTAGCCATTTAGGGAACAAGGCAGTCTGATCAAGAGTTATCTGTGGCAGCTTCTCGTCAGAAAAAAAAAAAGAAACAGGCATTCACAACATTCTTAATTCTCTTTATCCATGTTCCACTGCAGACTGACAACAGCTCAGCTCAGACTCATCTCTCCTTTACTTTGCTGAAAACAAATTTAAAATAAGTAGCAAGGTGTAAGAGAACTTACCTCAAGGCATCTGAAGAACTTAACAATCAGGATTTGAGTTCCCTCGAATCATAAGATTGCATGAAAAAGATTTTGTTACTTAGGATTTAGATGAAGGGTGCCTTTTGGCTGTGTTTTATTTTGTGGGTATGTGTATGTGTTGTCTATTTTGAAACTTTCAGGGTTTGTATATGTCACCTTAAGAAGTTTTTCACTAAACCAAAAGAAGAAAAAAAGATTAATGGCCAGCCTAAAACCACACATCAAATCAACGCTGAACTTTGTGTATGACTCTTCCATCTCTTCAGGAAAATCTGATTCCTTGCTCTCTTTTCTGTCTGTAAGAAAATGTTTCCTCACAGATATACGTGCCTCTGCCTTGTCCTGCTTATGTCCTCCCACTTCAAATGATAAGTTAAAAAATATTCTCATACAGGAATACAGTGTGCTGCCTTTTGACATCATCAGTTGCCAACTTTCATTACTGCTGTGCCTATTCCTTTCCTGGAGCAATATTATTTTAATGTTCTGTTGGAAAAAAAAAAAAGCACAACTGTTGTCCTCTAGGAAAATAGAGTCTGAAAGACAAAGTGCATATGTGCATGAGTATGTGGAGTTTTCTTGGCAGCTCCTCTGCCTATTGTTTTATCCTTGATCATATCAACATTATTTTCCCCTCAAGCAAACAAAATGCTTTGAAGTGATGTCTTCCTTGACACCATGATCCAGTGAAAAGCTGGCAAGACCGGACAATGGACAAAAAGAGACTCATGTCATATCTGAAGGAGTCAGGATATTGATGTGCCACAAATTGGCTGTTAAATTAAACATATATAGATCATTGCATGTATGTGTGTAAGAGACATGAGTCTCATATTTTTCCCTTATTATTGGGAAGAACCATTGGCTGTATGAAAAGATACTCTGTTTATTTGTGGATAAAGTGAATGGGCAGCGGTGAAATGCTCCATATTACCATAGTTAGAATATAATAGAATATGTTTAGTTCTAGGAAGAAACACAGAAAGGACATTGAGTCCAAATTTCAGATTACCTTCGGGCTGAACCAAAGTTAAAACACATCATTGAGAGTGTTATCCAAATGCCTCTTAAACATGGACAAGCACAAAGGCTGCTCCAGGCACAGGATGGGGAAACTGAGTCAGAGGGGGTGAGAAGCCTGGAGAGCTCGGCTTGCTTCTCCTGGGCAAATTGATTGGAATGCTAATGCACACTGATGAAAATTATTAAAATGAACCAACCCTCTGACTTTGTCTTTTCTTTGGCACTAGCAGTTGAACATGTGTAGCTATCCAGAGGTTTGGATAGGCACTGGGGCCATGACTACTTTACTATCCTTGGTAAATTGCTGGTTTCCTTACACCTAGAGCCAGTCTAGGGCAATTATGGGTTCAAAGGTGAGGTGGAAAGGATTTTCAAGTTGGATATTAGGAAAAATTTATTCTCAGAAAGAGTGGTGAGGTATTGGAACAGGCTGCCCAGGGAAGTGGTGGAGTAACCATCCCTGGAGAAGTTCAAGAAAAGCGTAGATGCATCAGTGAGGAATGTGATTTAGTGGGCATGGTCGGGATGAATTAATGGTTAGACTAGATGATCTTAGAGGTCTTTTCCAACTTAAATGATTCTATGATTTTATGATCCAAACATCTAAATAATATCGTGTAGCAGAAAAGAGGAACAAAGCATATCATGGACAACACAGGTGCTGTATGTTTCTTCCAGGGAGGCTGTCAGGACTCCCACTCATGCTGATGGTGCTGGCTTTTCTCTGGAGATAAGAACCAGTAGGACATTAGCCTCTGGATCCTAGCAGATAGCCACCAGACACTCTAACCACAGTGATTAAATAAATTATGGTCCTCTCCGCCAGAGGTTACTTCTTCTGTACCACAGTACACAGTCTGCTGTAAGAGCTTAAGCAGCTGAGTAAGAAATGTTTATGCTAACATGATTGGGGTGAAACAGGAATACATCCCAGTATGTAGCTTCAGCCCTAGGAGCAGTAATCATCAGTTGCAGGATAAGTAGATAATCAGCAGTAGTAAGGTCCTAAGACCTGCAGATGTATGCTTCATGCTACATGAGTCAGAGACCTTACTGAGTAGTCATTACATGACCAGGTTTTGCAGTGTGTCACAGCCTACTGTTCTTATTCTCTCAATTTTCTTTTGTGGAATTGCAATGAGCAAACCGATCTAGAATTATTAGCATTAAAACATAGCCACCCTGGTTTTATCTGAGTAAAACACAGATGAAAGACTATTCTATCGCAGTCCATTGTGTTATAGGGTCTCTTTAGTAAATCACTTTTGAAAAACACTAGAAGAAAGAGAGATATTAAAGATTCCTAAAGATGTTGTAAAAATCTTTGATTCTCACTGGAAATGATAGTATATTGTATATTCTAATTTGACATACGTGGAGGTGTACAGCAAAAAATGTCAAAAGATAGGAATGAAGTTCCTTGGCAAATTCACAGACCCTGATGCTTTTGGGTTGGAATGATGAATGTTTGGCTACTCTATTTTTAACTCCTGTTCCAGACTACAGAGAAAATATGTACCATGAACTAATAGTAAAGCAACTACTTTCCAGGAAACAGTCAGGAGCTGCCAGAAAGAACATGCTGAACAACGGAAAAACACTGTCTTTTTGTCATTTATCTGGAGCTCAGATACAGGAACTTTCAGCAACCTGGTCAGGTTGGTGTTGCCTCCCTCCCCATCCAACCTTCGTTTTGGTTTCTGAGAAGCATGGATCTGCAGATTTGTCCCCTGCAGTCAGACTTTCATAGATATTTCAGTTTCTCTAGTCTTAAAGGTAGATATTGGCCTTGCAGCTGAAATTCACAGTCAGTACTTTAACCATTAGAAGAGAATTTAGAATGAAAGTTTGAGCAATGGAAAAAGGCAGAAAAGTAGCAAAGAAAGGAGCAGATCGGGAGAAATAGTCTGACCTTGATTTTCTGTTAAAATTCAACTGATGGAAGACCTGGTGGTTCTTGCCTTACTCTGCAGTCCCATGTACTTTATGACTGTGTGAGAAAGAAAAAAAAAAAAGATAGCATCAGCATTCATCTCTGAATATCCCTTATAATCTCCACTTGCTCATTCCCTGGGCTCAGGAAGCTAAATGGGCAGAGGACAGAATAATTCTGCCAGCCCCCAGGCCCTCGGAAGCTTGGAAGTACTGCAGCTTGAGGACTATTGCATACGCAACAGCAGAAATGCAGACACCTTTCTACAGAGGTCCCTTTGGGTTTGGCACTGGTGATTCTGAGGATCTAAATTTTGTAAATTCATAGAGAAAGTGGGAGGTGGATATGGCAGCTTCCTCCTAGGTATTTGTGTCTCTGCACTCCAGGTGCTTGTCAGCAGCTCTTTCTTCATCTCTTTGCAGAAGATGATAGGATCTGTGTGCCAGAGAAGGTCCAGATTATGTGTCTAACTCTTCATACAAAAAGGCATGTAAATTCAGTTGGTACAATAAAAATAGTAGAAATCATTAATTAAGTCAATTTAAATTAAATGCTTACATAGAGAAGGTTGTTTTCTTTTGGCAAGATAAATCCAATTAAAAAATTCTGCCACTTTTTTTTTCCAAGAGACATCCTTAAATGGGCCTTTCCTGTTATCAGATGTGTGAAGCAACATTACTGTATGTTTTCACACCTAGTTGATTACTTAACCATCTGTTCTCTCCGACAATACCAGATACAAGATGGGAGGAAGGGAGGGAAAGAGAAGTAAATGGAAATATTCTGTGATTGCTTTCTAACCCATGTCTTAATCATTCATTTGAACCATAAATCCCAGGCAATTTTTATTACAGTAGTATGTATGCTGAAACAAGAGCTATATATAAAACAAACGTTTTACAACTCTTCTTTTTTTTTTTTTTTT
>NC_034409.1:7953724-7964970 GCF_002078875.1 Numida meleagris
GGAGCAGCCTCTGCTGAGCAGAGAGAAGGCAGCTGCGCTGTGAGCTGCTTTTAGTTTATCTGATGGGAAGAAACTTTTTTTTTTTTTTTTTTTTTTTTTCCCTCTTAGAATAATGGAATTGTATCACATTCTTCACATCTCCTCTGGATGACTGTAAAATGGAGGTGGAGGAAGGAGGATTTTGTAGGCAGAATATTATGTGCATTAGATAAAAAACAGTTACTTAGGAGCTCGTATTTTAAAATATTCACACAAAATTTAGCTCTCTTCATTCTGTGGGAGGACCATGGGTGCGTTAATCTTTTGGGTTGCTAAAATCATTCATTTGAATGAGCAGGTTAGAAAGTGACTTCATTTTTTTTTTTTAATGTATCCTCTTTTGTTCAAATGCATTTTCCACAGATAATTTAAAAACAGATAAGCTGACAGATTTAATTGAAATATATAGGCTCCAATTATACATTTTAATGATACATTTTCCAGATACTGAAGCAAGGAACCCAACATCACAATACTTTTCCTTTGACACTTTCATTTGGACACAAAACCAGGACTCCATCGTTTTGATAGCAATGCCAAGAACAAGTGTTCTGCCATCCCCTTCTCTTTTATTTATCCATTATAATTATTGACTTAGATGACATACATAATAATAAAAGAAAAATAAAATGTTAGCAAATGCACAAAAGATAATACAAATTCAGAATCTCACTGACTGCACTTAACACAGAGGAGATGAACCACCCTTTTAAACAGCCATTGTATACCTGCATGGTTACTGCAGACTTCATGAACTACCATTAGTGACCAACAAAACTAAAAGCAGAAGTTGAGGAGTATACTGCAGATGAGTGCTCTTTCCTTCACCTCTAGCTGTCAGTTTATGTTTTTTATGTCTTTTGAGCTAAAAGCCAATTTTAATTGCAGCTTTGTGTTTCAGGAAGGGATTGTTCTTAGTAAGCTTACCTGTCACCTATGTGTGAAAATATCTAAGCTTGTCTTGCATTCCTTTGAGTATTGTGTCTACTCAAAAAATAATGCTTCCTAGAGTAAAAGCTAGGTTACACTTTCCAGAAAAGCCCTACCACAATTCTGTTGTTTAAAACCGTAAGTTAGGATTGCAGCCCATCTTATTTCAGATTGATACACTACAGAGAGCTGACACAGATCTTGCACAAAGACAGGCTGCACTTTCAAGGGAGTTTCATGCCATTTAAAAATGGAATTAACCAAGATAGAAATGCTAAAAATACGTGGAAGACAAAGTTTAAGTCACTAATGGGAAACCCTGTGTGCCATCCTTCTTATTAAAAGACAACAAAATAAATGCTCCTTTCTGATGAGCTAATATTTAAACTGCTTGGTACTCTGTTCTTCAAAAAAAGTTCTTCTGTAGATCAAATTTTTTTTATTGCTCCTTATAAAAGGTAGATGGAAAAATCAAAGACTTTATTTAAATTACTATTTTGTTCTATGCTGTGAAGCAGTAGTGTGCTGTGGTGCTTTTCATAATTTTCTTTATGACCCCAAGCCCTCAATCTCAAAGAACAGGAGAGAAAATGGAGGTCACACTGCTTCTTATATGTGCTGTCATGAAGATATGTGCTCTTTATACAGTAGCGAACTTTCAGATTGAATACTTAGTTCTTAATGTAAGGGGAACATACTTTTAAAATTATAATTTCCACAGGCTTTTATTTTTGCAAATGGGGCTCCTACTGCTTTTCTGTCTGCTAGTGCTCATGGGACATAGAAGAGATTTACCTGCTGAATCCCATGAGATGCTAGCACCCAGCGGCTAGGTAGAGTTACACATTTTGCTGCTTAGGACCTAGACTCCACCAACAAGACTTCTGCATGGTGAGTTTGTCAATGGTGGAAGCAGAACATAACTCACAGTGCTGAGAAGAAAGGAGAAGAGTTTGCGAAAGAACTGGATTAAGAATAACAAGACTGAGGTGGGGATATGTTGATTCTTGGTAAATCATCTTCCTCTCCTGTATCTTTTCCCATCTCTTCAGGTTTAAACTAAATATATATTTTCAGTTAAATTCACAAGAAGCTTAATTTCTTATTTCCACCTGTGACTGGTGTACGAGATGGTATTTCAAACTGCAAAAAGTCATAACCTGGCAAAAATTTACCTCTTACTCTCCCTCTGCAGCATAAATTATTTTTCCTTATTACTCAGGCCAAAAATTTAATGATGCTTTCCTCACTCTCAATGGCTTTTGCACCTCATAGTATTTCATCAAGGATGTAAGGTCTCTGATTTATTTTTTAAATTGTTAAGAGCATTTTAGAGATTAGGAATATTTTTTTCACCACTAACTTCTAAAGCACTGCTGTCATATAATGCATAGAGCAAGAGATAGACTGGTCATACAAAAATGATAGATGTTCCATGTGTTTTCTTGCCTCAGTAGCCTTGTTATTGATGGTGCCTTTTTTACTGGAATAGAGATCTTTGTGACAGTACAAGATATTTTCTTCCTACTGATTTTTTTATCTCTTCCTCCCTTCTAGGCAAGTTTCCCTCCTCCAACCACAGCAAGTATTCTACATTGTTATTGCTTTAAACTAACACCTGGTTCCTTTTTGGATAGGTGTTTTTCCACTCTTCTCTGAGTGAAAAGGAGGACGCAGCATCTTCTGACTGCAGCCATCTTCCTTTGAAAACCAATTATTGAATTTAGATTGCAATTGTTAAATTTAATCATTTGAACATTTTCCCTTATCAGAAAATGCTAAATACAACATGCTCAGAAAAAGTTTAGTAATACAGCAGTTTTCATAATAATGTTTTGTTATTAGAATGTACAGATATTTGGTCTTACCTAGACAAATTCTTAAAGCTCTTATACCAGTCAAATAAAGGCAAGAGGAGTATTTTCCCCTTAATTTGGAACTTATTTTACAGATGTAAAATGTGATCTCTGACATTCATCCAGAAATTTCCCCTCTATCTTATCCAAATGGCCATAGTTACAGCTATTCAGACTGTTCCCAGTTCTTCCAGCACCACTAGCCCTCATAGTAGTGTAGGTGAGTAAAAGCATAAATTTCGTGGAAAAAAGTCTTCACATTGCTCGCTTGATATTATCTAAATAAAAATAATCTTCCAACATTTGAGCTCTCATATAGACCTGGATATTGTTTTTCTTTCTCTTCCCTTCTCTCCTGTCTACTGGCTGAGATTTGCTGTGTAATCCTGACTGCCAATTTTTTAGTTCATTTGTCCTCTATTCATCTTAATTTTTTTATTGTTGTTGTTTTGATAAGAACTTGTCTGGTTGCAAGCTCCCTACCTCTCTGATAGATGATTATAGACTTCAGTACGTCATTGATTCATAAGCTACACTATCTTTTAATAAGTCACTTTATCAAGACTTCTTGATATGTAGGGTACCACTCAATGCAAGTATCAAGGTTAGAATGGGACTCTTCAATTGTAATTACTACAAGGATAAAAAACAGGTTATCAGATAAGATAAAAGACCATCTAGCACAAAAAAAAGAAATGTACCCACTTTGGGTCCTAAAATGGTACAATTAAATTCCCATACTTGAATGCTGTAATTATCCGTGCTTGTGCTACACAATATTTCGGTGAGGACAAGCAAACAGAAGAGATACAGGCTATCCTAGCCAACACATTGCTTAGAGACAGATGAAGAGGAGAGACCTACTAACGTTCACCCAGCACAAGTAAGAAAAAGTAAGAGAAAGTGGATAGCATGCCTCCCAGCATAATGAGTTGACCCGTAATGAAACAGACTCGGACTGAAGTCAGAGGATCAATCTCAACAGTTGTGTTGGTGTCAGAGCTTGATAACTCTTGGATGCTTATTTGTGATCTCTGTACTGGAGAGCTTGGCAACCTGGCCTGTGTTCTCTTGTCCGTGTAGACTTCAATTAGAAGATACAGATAATAGGCTCTAGAGAGGTGACAGATCCTGAGACCTCACGATGTACAGAGTTTTATAGTTGACTTCTATAAGCATAATATACATTCAAAGGAACTGCATTACTTGTTTGTTAAATGGCTAGAAAGTGTACTTTTGGATTTGGCACACACAAACACTGTCTGTCTCTGTACTGTTTGCAAGGCATCCTTGCAATATTTGATTCTATTCTGGCTTGCAAAGGACATTCTGAACTAGATGTTATAGCATTTCTGTCTATAAGTTCAGATTTGATGCAATTGATCTCCAAATACCTTGATCTTCTTAACTTGAAGGTGTTTGTGTCATACAGCTTTATTCAATGTTACTCATTTAAAGGCAAATCTCCTGTAGTAACAGATGATTCCTCTGATAGTTATCACAGCCTTTATGCTTGCATATTGTTTGTAGCTGTGCCTTGTACACTAAAGAAAGAAAGAAAGCAATAGCTACTGAATATGGAATGTGCCCTAAAGCCATCTATAAAAAAATTACTACATACTATCCAAATGTATTTGGTTAGGATGCATAGCAGTGGGTGCTGACTGAGGCAGTAGCAGCCCTACACAACATTTATATACGATTTGTACCTTGCAGAAACTGTGTGATAAGCACTTGACTCTGTGAAGCGTTCTAAACAAAAAAATCTCCCTGGGCTCAGGAGATACTTCATTACCACCATTGGATGATCTTCTGCTACTTTAATTAGGCTGTCTAAAAATGAATGTTTAAAAGAAATACGTCGATGAGCAGGATGGCTGTTTACAACATACTTGCCAAATAGAGCATGTACAGTGAATGTCAGTGCAAAGTGTACATCTGCAAAGTATATCTCGCTTCTGTGAGACAAGATGGTTTATTCATTTGACCTAAAGGAAAGGCAAAATCCATGCTGTGTAGAACAGACAGAACTGACTTTCCATTGATTATAGTGAAACATGCTTTTCATCCCAGGTCAGTCTCCAGCTCAACAGTTTAGATAAAGGAATTATTGAGGTATTACTGCAGTACCCACTGGATGACAAGTTGGTTGCTCTGGTAACTCATCATTTAATGTTTGAATGGTGATATAAATAGGAGCACAGCACATGCTAGTTGTTGTGCATTTGTGATAAGAGATGTAAGAAAAGTCACCTGTTTCAGGATTGAGATTTCTACAATTACTTTTATATTTGGGTGTGTGTATACATGTGTGTGTTTGAAAAACAGACTCAAACTCTAATTATTGTATAGAGTAAACCCAGTATAAAGGCTGAGTAGAAATCTGATTCCATTCAATGAACACTTTGAAATGTTATCACAAGAAATGTCTTTTGCATAAGGGTGTGATAAATTCAAGAAAGAAAAAGAAAACAGCCTACTTTCCTAAATAATTGAAGATGTTTTAAAAGTCCCCAGCACTATTCTCCAAGACAGCCTGGCTTTCCAGGAAAACAAAAGTCTAAAATATTCCTTTAAAAACTAAAATAAGGAATAAAATAGATAAGTAGTACAAATGAGAACATGAGTTTGGTTTTGTGCATACTTAGGTACAAAAAGCAGGAAGAAGGGGTAACTGTACTCATCAAAAAATGTGCTTACCTGACAAGGCAAGGATTAGATGCCACAGTAGGTGTTTCAGTAGGATATTTACAGTCTTTTTTTGTTTTCCTCAGCAAATCTATCCTTTTTAAATGAGTTACTGACCACTGAGCTGAACTTTCCAAACTTATCTGAGTTTTTTGGTGAGGGTACAAATAACCTGTTCTGAACACACACACGGAGAGTGTAGCACTAGAGTTACTAGAGTCACTAGCACTGGAGTTACTGGAGCACTGTAGCTACTAGAGTCTAGCACTATAGTTACTAGAGGCTATCATCATAAAGTCTATAGTCAGCCAACATTAAAACATTAGAAAAAAAAGGTAAGTAAGAACTGGACAATATAACTACAGGCTAAAGTAAATTACCATAAATACATCCTTTGTGTAAATTGATTAAAAATAATATTTGCACGTACTGCAGAGTGAGCATAGTTATCAGCTATCTTTGGTCAGTACAGTCCTCCCACTGGATGTTGTTATGAGGTAGTAATGGCACTGAAGCCATAGGCATTTTTCTGTCCACCTATTTTTGTGTCTGCTGTTCATTGTTGACCAAAGTGACATATCTGAAGTAGCTTTTCATAGCTCAGGTGCTGAGATCAACCAGGAGCTCAGTGAAGGGCCAATGATAGGCAGCCAATTTCCAAATAACTCATCAGACATGTTTGTAATGTGTGCTCAGCTCTTTATTTAGACTCTCCAAATTTGTTAACTTGAAATTAATTTAGATTTAACTTTGCAAGATCTAGGCATAGAAAAAAAAACAAAAAGACACTGTAATCCTTGCTGCAGTAATGCATTTCAAGTAATTACATTTCAGGTACTTTTAGTGACTGACCAAACTAGTGAGTACCTGACATCTTTTCTAGTTGAGCTGCATTCATGGATGTGAAGAGTCCAGCTTCTCTGCATCCATAGCAGGAAAATATAGAGGTTCTGGGAGGTACAGCTGCTTTACTTCATTCTTCTTATTTGTTTTGTGAAGGGGAGAAGCAATAAAAAATTTAGATAGGTCAGTTTATTCTTTCAGTCACTAGAGAAGAGATTGTTTAGTTTTGCAAACCTGCTGTTTCACATTGTCTTCTGTGCCACAAAATGCAGTTCCATGTCTGATCCAGGAGTAATAAATTGCTTTAAAGAGAATTTTGTAGGCCCAGTGCTTTTGCTGACGTTTCTTACATCGCAAATTTTTCTTATGACTTCCCTGTGAATGTGGGGCGAAGGAAATGCAGGATATAGGTAGTTCATGCCATGAGAACACTCTTTAATTTCATCTCTTAGCTAGCGACAGCCTTGAAAATCAGCATCATGTTTCCAAGTACCAGAAAGAAAAAACAAAGTTTGTCAACCAACAGCTATATTTGCTTTTCTTCCCTCAAGTACAGGGAAATTGAAAGAAAGAAAATACAGAAGAGGCAACGAGAAGAGTGGGCATCTGATTTCCATTCCAGTTCTCTGAAAGAAAGCAGGAGGGAGAGTGAAACAAGAGGATGTAGGCAGTAAACTGAACATATTCAAAGAAGCGCTGAATTCCATGAAAAATCTGTCTGCTCTGGGAAACACAGCAGACAGTTCATTCAGGCAGTTTGGGCCAGATGCTCATTTATATGAATCATTTAAATGATTTAAAAAGGGACTCTTTCTAGGTCCAGTAGTATTCCTTGCTAAACTCCAGTAGTAGTGCTCTTGTATTCAACATTAAATCCTAAGAGGACAGATCGCCTTTCTGTTTGAACTCACACTTCAACACATATATGGTGTTTTTGGAAATGAACACAGTGTTTGCTTTATACAGCAGTTTTCTTTCTTACTCATTTTACACAGTAACTTGTATATCCATTAAGTGGTAAGATATTCCACGGGAAAAGGTTGTAATTGCGCATATTAAAAGGTACATAATTTACCTTTATTGCAACTCTTGTTGCAGCTGTGATCTCAAAAATTATTCCAGTGTGTACAACCATGCTGGTGCAATTAGGAGAAGCAGTTTCTCTGTCATTATAATCCTTCGCTGGGTGAGAAATACTAACACCAATAGAGCAGAGAAAGCATTGTACTGCATTACAGCCCCAGAAGGCAACTTGTCCCCATGACAGTTCATGGTGGAGTAAATCAAACTTAGAGAGTAGTTTGGGGAGGGAAGACTAGTTAGAATATTTGTGGTAAATATAAGAACTGATGTGTGGGTGTTTCTGGCACAAATCCTGTTATACACTGATATGATTTATGCACATAATGCCCAAACGTCATTATCAGTGTTAACTCCTGTGTGCCTGTTGTATTTAAAATTTAAAAGAATGTGTGATATTTGAACTTTGAAAACATTGCATCTATATTAAACAAAAACATTTAATAATTTAACTTATTTTCACTGATTTGATACACTGTCCTGAACATAATTTTGTCCTTTGGACTTGATAATTCTTGGATTCAAATGAACTATTTCATTGCAACTTAATTTAAGAATTTGAGTTTTAATGCAGGTATTCCCCAGTCAGGAAGTGAAAAGTATGTTCAATACAGTGCACTGTTGTATAACAGTTTACGACTTAATCTTCCTTCTAGAGTGAAATCTTAACTAATGGACATGAGATATTTGTTAGTTTGCTTCTTCTGATTGGAAACAAGATTTTTCAAAATTAATTCAGTGAAAGTATTTGTTGTTTTGAGTCAGTATTTTCTGAGAATTACAAAAAAAAAAATCAAAACCTTCCCAGCCATCGCACTGATTTCCCATTTTTTTGACTCTTAAATATCTGTTATTAGTAAATGTTAAGTTGGAAAATAGAAGGAAAAGAGCAAGTCTATTGCAAGAATCATAAAGCCAGCAATTTCTCTAAAGCTCACTAGCAAAAAATGTTACCATTGGACATTAACAGGTTTGTAATAAAGATTAGTCCTTCCTACAAAAAGACACAGATATTTTACAGAGAATATAAGTCATAAAACTGTAGGTTTCATGCTTCGGGGCAGGAAAGTCAACCATGGACACAGAAAGTTAAGAAAATCTCTATTTGAGCACATTATTCTTTAACAACCCAGGAATGGCAATTAGTGAATGATTGGAAAGTTAATTTATCTATTTTCTTGTGTTATCACAGTAATTTGAAGTTGACTAATCTCCCAGAATCTATGTCTCATCTTTTGGAAATCTACGTGTTAGATTGCTGCCTTTCTAGGCTGGAATTAGAATGAATTTACTTCCCTGAAAGCTGGTTATTAGAAAGTAATTACGTGAAATAGGTGAAGAACTTGAAATTGTGCTTCAATGCCAAACTCAGATGAACGCATACAGGGTTTTACTTGTTTTAATTAAGAAAATTACAGCTAAGTGTAGTCATACTATCTCAGAGACCCCGCAAGGGGTCATTATACTTACGTATAATGATGACCGGAGTGTATGTACGAACCCCAGATAAGTGAAATGTATGTATGAACCTCCCAGAAATAGAAGATAGGCGGAGGTGTAAGGAAATGTAGTTGTCCATATGTTTGAAGAGAATCTATGCTTGTCATACCTAAGTAGAGCCAGTTTTGGCCTTTTTCAATTCACAACAGTGATCAAAACAACATACTGTAAATGCTTTGGATCCTTTCCTCTTACAAGCAGTACGAGATTTGCCACTAACTTCAGCAAAACCATTTTTGGATGCCACGTTTAATTAACACGTAAGTCGGAGTGACTAATAGGATTGATACATATCTGAATTAAAACTGAAAATAAAATGGTGCTAAGGGATGGAAACAGAGAATGGACTTTAAATCTCATTTCAAGACTTGAGCGCAAATGGCAGAAAATACCATGGGGTTAACAGGCAAGGAACAACTTGGCATGAGATAAAAGACTTAGGTCAGTATTTATCCAACTTCCAAGCATGCTCAAAGGATGAAAGAGTCTGGGATTTATATATTCACAACCTAAATTGCCAGCTATGTATGTGGTGAGCCCATATACAAGGCTCTGAGTGCCTCTGGAGATTGCCTTTCAGAGGACGCAAGAATGACACACATAAAACTTTGTTTGTTGAGCAGTCTTCAGGAGGCTTCTGACTGGTCCCCCAATTTTCTGAGCATTTAGAAGGGAATATACCTTATATATGCCAAATACTACACATTTAAGGTACTTGAGAAGTGAGGGCAGAATGTGAAAGAAAGAAATTGCTCTGCCAGATGGACATAATCTCATCTGTAAGACAGAATGTCTTTCAGGCCATTTCCTTTCACATCTGTCTGTGAATATTGGCTCACCTGTTTGAAAAACTGCTGAAAAAAAGGCAAGTCAAAAACCATTGCTTCCTTCCCTGCCTATCTAGTCAAGTGAGGGTAATTCTTGTGAGGTTAGATGGAAAAAAAAAAACCACAAGAAAATAAAATAAAAACAAAACAAAAAATCCATCACTCCTATGACTGAAATTCTATGTTACTCTTTAAACTAGTATGATAGGTCAACAGAAACATTAGCTTTTTGGGACCCCATAGGAATTCCTGAGTTTCATAGCAACTGTAATTCTAATGTCTGAACCAAAGCGGGTAACGATTTATGCTCATTGGCACATCTGTCCATTCTTTCCTCTCTCAAATCCCAATGTCAGAGTGGATTATCATGTCACACTGCCATTTTTTACAAGCTGAGTATGATACAATAACCTTCCCCTCTCCTCTTACCCATGCTTTGGATAGGCAACTGGCTTCATTCATTCTACCTGCTGCCCCTGCAGAGATTATGCAGTGTCACAGCCATCCAAGAGCACTGTGATGCTGGGTGAAACAGTCATTTCTGCTTTCTTTATAGCTGAGAATATCTGTTCACCATGTTGCTTCTTGCAGAGGTAAAATCCTGCTGCAGGGAGGAAGCAGTTCTGCAGCAGTAGGGAGATGCAGAAAGAACTATCTGAGAGGGATGAGACACTGGAACTTGCGATGAGGCACTGAAACATGTTGCCCAGGGAAGTGGATGCTCCATCATTGGAAGTGTTCAAGGCCTGGTTTTGGGCAATCTGGTTTAGTCGGAGGTGTTTTGCCCATGGCAGTGGAGTTGGAACCAGATCATCTTTATGGTCCCTTCCAACCCAAATAATTCTATGATTCTGTGATTCTGCTTATCATTGGACCATGACCTAGTAAGGCAACAGGAACTCCCAGATGGGAGTCGGGGAGTAGTAAGCTGGGAGCATCTTAGCTCTAATGTTTTGGTACCAAATTCTTACAAGGCTCAAATTTATATTTCCTCTCACTTTGGTCTCAGCTCATGACTTTTTTAGTGGTGGAAACAGCAGTATTTCCAGTCATGAGAATCAAAATTTCCAGTATGCTCACAGGAAAAGGAATCAGGCCTTCTTTTAGTTTCTCCCTGATTTCTCAATTACTTAGCAGTGGTTATGTAGGCTGTCAGTCAATGTTAAATACAGAGGTATTAGTATATAACTGATACCTGGGCTGAACTGGAGCAAGAAGCTTTGTGCATATTATGGAGATGTTACTACCTACCTCCTACTGTAAAAAAAACTTAGATTAATGCTTAAAAAGTACAGATTTGTAAAATTATCCATTGAAATGAAAATCTTCATTATTCATGTTAAAATAGTAATATATTAATAACATTCTCATTCCTATCTTCCTTCTTCCCTTTTCTTTCCTTCTCCTTTTTTTCCTTTTTCTGTTTTACCTTCCTTCCTTCCTTCCTTCCTTCCTTCCTTCCTTCCTTCCTTCCTTCCTTCCT